>NC_090987.1:28176136-28479166 GCF_041146395.1 Eulemur rufifrons | reverse complement strand
TTCTTTTAAAGGAACTTTCTCTAGTTGTAGGTTTCATACCTCAGGACTGCAAACACAGTGCCTTGCATATAGAGGACACTCCATGTCTATTAGTTTGGTTACATTAGATCCTTCTTTTATCCCAACCTTATCTGAGTAATCTAAAATGCAACTTTTATTTTGTTTTGATTTTTCCCACTGAGTTGGTTCTTTGGCTTCCCTTGAATCCAATGTCTTATCAATGATGTCATCAAAAAAAAATGAGACCTCAGAACTAGAGGCTGTGGGACACAGAGGCATGAAGAGACAGCACATCATTAGCCTTTGAGGTTGCTCTGAAATATGACTGTGGGTGGCTTTGGCAGAGGAAGCCATGCTATTGGAGAAAAGTGCTCACTCAGGCTGAAGGATAAAGGAGGACTTACCCTGAGATTTGAAGCCTATGGTGGAACCTTTATCACGAAACATCATCACAACAGTAGGTGAGAAAATAACATTGAGGGAAAAAAAAAAAAAACAGCAAGGGATGCATGCATATTTACATATTTTAATGAAAACAAATTATCTCTCCTGAAAGTAATTAATTGTGAAATTATTTAATTATATGACAGTAGTAAGGGGGAAATAGTGTTTGAGGGTTTTTTTTTCTTTTTCAGTAAATTCCAGTTTTAAGTAAACAGTTATTTGAGTCTAGATTCTTTATTGAGTAATTCTTTGCTGAAATCTCAGGATGTCAAGCCATGTTTTCTTCCTCAATAGTGCTACATCAAAATGCAGCAATTATGCAATTAGAAAGAAATTGCTCTTGTGGATTTCTTTCAGTTTTGAAATAAGGCATTTGGAAAGTGGTGGAGAAAGGACATACAATAGAATTTTTGAGAAACATGAGCTTGACTTTGAAATATTTATTCAAGCAAAAACTCTCATTGATTGCCATGTCAATTTCTCAGCATGCCTGCAGAAAAACAAACATAGAAATATAGAATCTAATATTTGGAAGGAAACCTACAAATTATCTAATCCAGCTTCCTACACAATGCAGAAAGTTTTTCCCCCACAATGCCATCAGAAGGTCACAAATTTTTACTTACACAAAATGTGTGGCTCAGAATTCACTGACTTGCAGTAATTGTGGGAAAGCACTACTGGTCATAGTCATCTCAAAATTTTGACCATCTGATTAATTCCTGCTTTTTCACAGCTCAGGGTGTGTCTAATTACTCATCCAACCTTAGTTCCTCAATTATTTGCACATGTTGATTATTCTGGAAAAGATTTTAGGATCAAAATATATAAATAGACTATAAGAGCATATCTCCATTATTTTTTCAGGACCCATCATCTCCAGAAATGCCTCCTGGAGTGCCATGGTTTGTATGGGGTGAAGTTCACTCCAACTACTAAACATAGGGCAGCCCTAATTACTCTTCCACCCTTAGTGCCTCAAATATTTGCACATGTTGATTATTTTAATCCTTGCTTATTTTCTCAATTTAGACTCAACATTCCTATTATTCTCAAGAACCTTGGATGCAGCATAATTTACCTCCCAGACACTATTCAGGATGTTCTCATTTGAGAAAGCTTCAGTATATATACATCTGCCTTGAAGTTTAGTTTCCCAAACTTGACAATATGTTCCAGAGTGGAAGTGGCATTATCATCAGCACAGATCTGTTCATCAGGTGCTATAAAGTCAAATCTTCTCTTTCTTCTCTTTCCTGTGCTCCTAAAATACGATGAAGAGTCAGCAAAGGGTACTGATTAACCACAAGGATGCCACAGTCATACTTCTCAAGTCACTGTAACAGTGTTGTGATCAGAGACAAACAACCTCTCTGTGTCAGTTCCCTCATCAATAAAATGAGAATACCGATAGCACCTATCTTGTAAAATTACCATGCGTATTAAAAAAGTTAATATTTGTACAAGTTCTTAGAACAATACCTGACACATAGTATTTTCTAAGTGTTCATTAAATAAATGGCTGAATCAAGGACTTTATATTAATGTTAAATTTCATAACTTTATTTTGGGCCAATTCTTCTATGCTTTTATTTTTTCTGTATATTTGTTTAGCAGAGGCTAGTGAGGCTTTTTGATAGAAGAAATACCGTGTAGGACTCAATATATGAACTAAAAGAAGAGCTGCCCTGTGTTTGGCCGGGAAGAGGATCTACGTGCAGTTGGTGTGAATTTCACCCCATGGGAACCATGGCAGCCTAGGAAGCATCTCTGGACATGATGGGTCTTGAAAAAATAACAGATATATACTCTTCCAGTTCATTAGTATATTTTGATCCTAAAATGTTTTCCAGAATATTGGCAATTTTGCCATATTTCATAAATTTTATAAGCAGAAAATATCTACCTTTAATCACCAAAATATGGTGGAAAGGATAAGTTTACAGTATAAGACAGTGGCATCCCTAAAGTTTCCTTTCTTGCTTGTCATTGATCTATTAATAAATATTTTTATTTTTCTGTGAATCACATGTTATTACCATCCAGCTCATGTTCCTGCATTTTTCCACAAACAGTGTTGTGACTTTGCCAAATGTCTGTCCAAGATTGTTATATGTTATTAACAGCACACCTCTGACTTGAATGCCTAGTAATACTGCCAAGAAAAGAAGTAAAACTTATGAATTTGTTATTTAAACTTACGCTGGTTCCTAGGAATTTCTTCTTTTCACTGTGCTGAGAATGTTTCTAGTCTTTCAGTGTTTAAAGAAATTTATCAATGATTATGTTCAAATAAAAATAAATATTAATAAATTTGACATCATTAAGAGGTAAAAAATTAGCTTTGTAGTCCAAATATCAGGACATTTTTTTTTTGCCCCTTGGTTTAAAATGATATATGGTTTGATCATCAAAACTTCTTAGAGAAAATCAAAAGTGATTATTTAATAATGTTTTGTAGTTATTTCTATCCTTGAAGTTTTAGATAAGGCCTATCTTACTTTTTTAGGGCTGCTGCAACAAACTGTCACAATTTTGGTGATTTAAAATGACATTTATTTATTCTCTCACAGTTCTGGAGGCAAGAAGTCTTAAACCTCTGGGGAAGAATCTGTTCCTTGACTTTTCCAGCTTCTGGTGGCTTCAGGTCCTCCTTGGCTCATTGCTACCTCACTCCAATCTAAGCCCTCATCTTCAATATGACCTTCTCTTCCTCTGTGTGTCTTTTATAATGACACTTGTCATTGGGTTTAGGGAGCACCCAGACAGTCCAGTATAATCTCCTCATTTCGGGATCCCTAACTGAATTATAACTGCTAAGATCCTTTTTCCAAGCCAGGTAACATTCACAGGTTCCAAGGACTAAGGCATGGGCGTATCTTGTTGGGGGCATCATTCAACCCACGACAAATTTTAAAGATTTAAATTTATATAAAATGACTAATACCTTTATTTTTTTCCCTACCATCAAATAAAGGTGGCCAATGTCAAAAACAATATCAAAAGTTTAGATGATGAAGAGGAGAGTGATGGGGAGAATATTTAAAATCATGATGCCAATGGTGAAGGAAATAGAGCTGTTTCTCCTGGCTGGGAAAAAAAAAAAAAAATTCAAGAGGCATGTTGAAGAAGAAATTGACATCTATGTA
Organism: Eulemur rufifrons; assembly: GCF_041146395.1. Taxonomy (NCBI): domain Eukaryota; kingdom Metazoa; phylum Chordata; class Mammalia; order Primates; family Lemuridae; genus Eulemur; species Eulemur rufifrons. The sequence continues at coordinate 28,475,573 of NC_090987.1, read as the reverse complement.
ATTCCTGAAGTGTAGAATTAAAATTGATGATCAAGTAGTTAGCAGAAGATAGATTATAGGCTCAATTCAGGACAAATTTTCCTAAAAGAACTGTCTACAACTGGAATGGGCTATCTTAAGAAGCAGTAAATTGCCTATTACTGAAGGTATCCGTACATAGTTATAGAAGTTGTAAAACTAATTAAACCCTCTAAATGGTTTTTAAACTGATTCATCAGGGATTTTAAAATCAGAATACACTTTGGAGTCAGTTGGAAATCTTTTTAAAGCGTCACATGTTCTCTAGGTTGGGGTCTGAGCATGTGTGGTTAATAAGCTCCCCTGGTGATACCCTTTAATATGTATTGGTTTAGGTTGGTGGATTGTGAAATGTGATCACAGACGAGCAGTATCGGCATAACCTGGGAACTTGCTATAAATGCACATTCTCGATTCCCACCGCAGACCTACCAAATCAGAATCTCTGGGGGTGAAAGCCCACTAAGGCTTTGTTTCAGTCACCCCTTCAGGTGATGGACATGTATGCTAAATTGGGAGAATCACTGGTTTAGATCACCTTTCAAGTCCTTTCCAACCCTAAGATTTTGATTCCAAAAGACAGAGGAGAAGGACAAAGCATTCAATCAACAACAAATCTAAAACTGAATTGAAAATGTGAACAGAGAGTCATGGCAGGATTGCCAGCAGATTCCGCAGAGGCCATATTGTTCTGCGTATTGTTCCTCTAAGCCTGGGTAATCATGCTCACTGGTGTATATTCAGTTTAAGAGGATTCTTCAAGTGGAAAATGTTCCTGAAAGGTTTAAACACCATGAATGATCCCAAACTCATCATTGTGTCATGGGAACAGGGGCCACGAAGAGCACAACTACAGAAGGAAAATAAAAAGAGGCAAAAGCTTGGCAATTTGATGTAGATAAGATTGAAGTTATTCAAGCCAGGGCTAACTGCCCAGTTTGGAGGAAAGAAAAACATTTTGATATGGGCCAGTGCATGTTATTATCATCTGAGAAATGAACTTTGAAAATTTAACTTAAGTAAATACAGAAAGAAGGGAAAAGGAAAACACAGAGATAGGAACTTAGGTCTCAGAAGAATAGCAGGTGCACTCATTATCCTCTCTTAAGAAAACATTCTGCTGTAGATGTGGCATGTATATCATGTAGCATAACGTATGTTTGCTATTATTCTACATGTAGAATATATGTGCTTCGGGTATAGGAAGTATTGCAACTGGCAAACCAGTGCGCAGTTATTGAATAGATTTGGCTGTGCAATATATTCTTTAAGGCTTTTTTGCTTCCAAGGGATGAAAATATTAAAACCTCGAACTAATTTTTTTAAAAAACAAAGCAACTTATTGAGTGGAATCTTGAGAAGTGAAGAGTTTTTAAGGTTTCAGGAAAAAGTTGATCTAGCAGCTAGCTGATGATGTATCTGGGAAACAATTTTTCTTTCTGTCTCTCCACTCTGAGATCCAAGGTAATAGCTTCAGCTTTGAGATGACTCTTCCGTGGTTGCACCAGACCTGCATTTAGCAAACCAAGGCATGTTCTTTCCTGTTCATGTCAGGGGAGGAAGGACTTCTTTTTCCCTACCCATTTTGGACTTTTCTCCCATTGCATTATGTTAGGTCAAGTGTCCATCCCAGAATTCATTGCTATGGCAAGGATATGATTGGCTTGGATCAATTAGGGCCAATGCCTGGAGTAGGGGGAAAGGATCTATCCCACTCAAACCATAGTCAAATGCCTCTTTGGAAGGAGAAGGTGTGGATGATGGGGATGCAGTGGGCAATTGAAAGAAATAGGTCAGATGAGAACTTCCTAAATGTCTGGAAACTTTTCCTAGAGATATTCTGTACATAAGTATTTTCTTAATTCTTAAAAAATACATAGTTATGTATGAAACTTCTACCTATAAAATGCTTTGATATTTATTATCTTATTTTTAGTTTTTACTTTCAAAATAAAAATTCTAGAAACACACACAGGGAAGTGCATAGTTAAAAAAAGATTAGGAAAGCCATTTTACAATTTATCAAAATGTGAATTCTCAGGATGTACCTTTGAAATCCAGACATCACAGTGTATGTGTGTGTGTAAATGATCCCAAGAGTATATAGCATGTTTACAGTTAATAAAAAAAAAAAAAAAGATGGCAGGGTCAGAAGATTCAGAGTGGGGAGACAGAGGATGTGTAGGCATGTTCAGACTCCAAGCCTATGCACATCTGAGCCAAACACACAACCTTCCCGAGTCTTTAATTAACCTGTTTATTTAAAATATGAATTAATGAAAGTATAATCATCCTCTCTTCCTCCCTTGCTAGTTGAGATTATATGGCCCTTGTCTCAAGTGTACCCGAAGAGGTCTTGTTATCCTGCTTTGGGAACTGAAACCTACTCGTAGGCATTTGAGAATCAGAAAACATATGTTGGGGGCCAGAGGGTTTTGAATAACAAGAGATAGTTATTGGGTCAGCCTCAGGGTGAGGACATTCAGTACACAAACCATTTTCTAGATCTCCACTTCGTAACCCCTGGTGGAGCAGTTCTCAGAAAAGATCATCACCTACCATGTAGTTACCCAGGCAAGCCAATAAATTGGACTTCTTTAAAGAGGTAGCCTTTACATATTTGTTTACCTTTTATTTGGAGCAGAAGCTGAGTGGTGTGTGAGGGGAGGCAGAATGGAGGACTTCTGGTGCAGGCGCAAACCATGGACTCCATCAACAGCACAAGCTCTTGCAGTTAACTGGAGCCACCCACTTCTAAAGAACAAAGTCCCACCACCTCACAGGCTCATGCTCCCCGAGGGCCTCCCCTTCGTCTGTACACTCTTAGGCTGCTTATCAAAATATATTTTGAAATTCTATTACACCTCTTCCCTGGTAAATATAATTTTCCCCATTGGTTACATTTATAGTGGTGATTTAGGGCCCTTATAGGTAGGCACCTGGGGCAAATGGCCCGATGACTGACTCCTTAATCATCTTCTGCAGTTAGCAGTTTTCACTGTGCCTGCCTTGGCTTCCTGCCTTGGCTCTGAAACACATTCCTAGTAACATGAGCATGATTTATAGGTGATCTCTCTTTAATAGGAGGGAGAATGTGGTGTAATTGAGAGGACCCTGGACTGAGGGTCAGAGGAGGTCGATTTGCTCCCAAACCTGCTACAAATCAACTTTGTGGCTGTTAAATCAGTTATGACAACTGCTCTTAGCCTCAGTTTCCTTCTCCGTAAGGTGAAGGCATGGGATGAGGGTTTAAGTCACCCATGAGCTTAAATCTGCATCTTCATATGGGTGCCTCATCTGCACATCCACCGCACAGCCACCTTCAGCCAAGGCTGCTGTTTACTCGTTCCAGAAACATCATGATGCTTCTCATTTCCTAACTCACAGATAGTTTGCAAAAATAAATGGCATACTCTTAAAAGCGTATATGCTAAGGGCCAAAAGAATGTGTTTGTGTGTGGTGTGTGAATGTATGTGTGGGTGTATATATACATACATATCATATACTATATATGTTGTAGTGTATATTATGCTCATGTATAAAACTCACTGATTGTTGTCCTTCCTTTGTGGTTTCTGTTTGTGGATATAAGCCTAAGAAAAGGCTTTCTCTTCGGCAAGTAGCCATTCTAGGCACTCCCATACTTGCAGCTGCAATAAGTCCCTTGGCAGCAGGAACCTAATACTTTGGGCACAGTCTCTAGTGTGACAACACTAATATGATAGCAGTGGCTACCTGGCAATCTCAGTTTTTAAGAGAAAGCATTTATGTACACATGACTTTTAAACCATCCATTGTTTCTAGAGAGAATTGTGCAGTGTTACAAATTTATCTTTATATGTGTCATAATGAATGCCCCATAAAGTCAGAAATCATTATCTGTTCTGTTGACTATTACGTCCTGAGCCCCTGGAACATTGCCTGGCACTTAGAAGGAGTTCCATGAATATTGCTGAATTAAGAATATAATTCAGTTTAGAGAAGAGAAAGAAGAGGGAGGTAAGTGGTGAGCAGGTCAGCCATCCTCCATGCCACAGTCCCTGCTCAGCTGAAGAGTAGCTTGCTGAAGCTTCCTTAACATGCCCGTTCCTACCACCGTCATTCATGGTACACACTGTCCTCCAGTCCCTGACAGTTGTCGCCTGACCATCCACTTCCTCCTGGAGAGATTGTCGTGTGTCCCTCTTCCTGGAATGATGTCCTGTCTCTTAATGTCTATATAGCAGAGATTTCCTCCATCACCAGGTGTCTACTTAGCTGAGGTGCCCTTTAATATGGATTAGCAGCTTGTGGAGACATTAGGTTGATGGATAGTTGACTATTACAAAACATCAAACTGACATGGCATAGGAAAGAAATGGAATTAACTTTGGCAAGGCATGAGGGAAACTTAGGGCAAATGAGGGTTACTTCTGTATTACTTTATGATAACTTGAGCTGAAAACATAGTGACTTTGTTCAGCAAACAGCAAAGTTCAGTAAAGTATTGGGAACTCGATCAGTTGATCAGAATTGGAGAGCTCCAACCTCTTTGTACTGTACAGGCCCTGTTGAGAGAAGAAAGTGGGATAGTTCTTCATTCTTTACAAAATTGATACAGGTTTTTGGTTTGGTATTTTAATTTTTTGTATTGTTTTTCAGAACCATTACTGGATTCTATTAAGGATATTGAGAGATACTTTAACTGTATATTTTTATCCTAAGTTGAAATTCAAACTCATAATTATGAACATGGTTTACAGTAACCTGCATCCACACTACATACATTTTTCTTTTTCATCTGATCATGTACCAGCCCTTACAGTGTTTGCTGCTCTCTGTCTTGTTTCCTTGGGTGACACTGATGGGCTGTATCTGTCTTGGCAGGGCAGGAAGGAGGGCAGCAGCCTCAGGTCCTTCCTTGGCTTGAAGATCAGGCAGCCTCCCAGCTTCAGCAGCTTGGGGTATACCCTGGTAGGCACTGCTCCTACATGATTTCTATCCCTGTGAGCCCTTCACAGGCAGCCAGGTCCAGGACCTCCCATGACTCCCACCCCAAGTCACCTGTGCTGCCCAATAGATCTGCTGGTGGTTCTTAGAAGCAGTATGGCTGTTCATGACTGGGTTCTCTGACTAGTGGAATCTCAACTCCGTTTTTTCTCTACCTAATGTCCCAGCCTTCCTCTAAGATAACAGTCCTCCTCTGAACTCCGGTGGAAGGCTGGATTCTTCAGAATGTCACACTGTTCCATCGAGCACACCTTCCTTCTAGTAGGTTATGGAGTCAAGGGCTGGAGCATGAGCAAAGGCCTTGAAGCCACATCAGCAGGGATTGAACCCTTGAACCCTGCTTAGCTCTTCTCTCCTGGAGGACGTGGTGAGTTACTCAAAGTCTCTGTGCCTTAGTTTCTCCATTTGTAAAATGGTGTGCTCATAGCACCTCCTTATCGAGTGTGTTGTGAGGGCTTAGTAAAAATACCTGGCACATGTAGGTGGTCCATAAAGGTTGGTAATAAACCATGTCAAGAAGAAGAAAGAGCCACTTTGCCCAATGCTAACAGCAGAAAGGATACTTGCAGGATCCTTGAGAAATATGAGCTGGTTAAGGGATAATAAATGGTGCATTATTTATTAGAGAGAAAGGCCCCCAAAATGTACCTTCTCAGTACTATTTACTGAAATTGGAATCAACATTCTGCTTAATAGAGAATGTCTGTATGTGCAATTTTAAAAATGAAATATAATAAAATAAATTTAAACAATTAAAATCTCCTAAGCATGATTTAAACCGTTGCTAGCTTACTTCAGGGCCATTATTATGAACATTTTCACTGTGCACCTTCTTTTAACATGACATGTGCTCAATAACAGTTTGTTGGTAGAATGGATAAATGTGAATGGACATCAATAATCATTATACTATCGTAGATGGATAAAGTGCTAGCAAAGAGCATGTCAGATATTTCACTGCCTAGAATATTACCATGAAAAGCTTTTTGATCCTAAAGAATACCTTTCCTTTAGAGATGGTGAAGTGATTATTTGGCTTCATGCAGCTAAGGCATGGCAGGGCAAAGATATGAGCCTAATGTGTTAAGCTGTAAAGTAGTGTTGTCAGATAAAATACAGATGCCCAGTTAAATTTAAATTTCAGATGAATGATGAATATTTCTTAGGACAAGTATATATAAAATATTAAATATATCAAATGTTTTTTAGGATAGGTATATTCAAAATGGTGAATATTTTTTAATATAAGTATGTTTCAAATATGGAATGGGACATACTCGTCCTAAAATATTATTTGTTGTGTATTGAAATTTAAGTTTAACTTTGTATTTTTATTTGCCTAATTTGGAAACCCTACTTCAAAGCCCAGTTGTCCTCCCACGTACTATTAATATTTCTGTTCAGCTTTCTTCAATGATCCGATATGGTCTGGGATGTTTTCAGACACATTGTGCCACTAGTTCTCTGAGATTTAATGCATCCTTCTGTTGCCCAAGACTGGGCAAAACTAAATCTCAGCCACGGTATTCTCCTGTCTCTTCCTTATACAGCTTTTCCATTTTCTTGAAAATCATGATCCTTTCCCTCAAATTCTAGTCCCACAAATTTAATTATCATCAAGATGACTTACTGTCACCTTAAATTCATCCCATTTGTAAACCAAGCTCATCTTTCCTACAACCCTTGTTCATTCCTTCTCTGAATTCCCTATTTTTAAAATTCAATGACCAATTTCCCAAACATCAGACTTGCCAAACCACAAAATGACTGCAATCTCTCCCCACCCCTTCTCATTACAGCCACATCTAATCAATTGCTTGGTGCTGTTGCTCCTTTTTTCAAAACATTTCACCAGCTCATCCTATCAATTGCCAAGGACCTGAGTCTAGAGGAGTCTCACATCACCTCATTTTCAGGCCAATGTGATTGTTTCCTGACTACTCCAAGTGTCCCTCCTCCAGGCAATTCTGCCAAGCACATGCCCAGGTTAATGTCTCCAAATAAAAAAATTTTCTAACAAGAGAAAGACAAATAGCCCAACAGAAAAGTGAAAACATTTATACATAATCAATTGGCAACAGAGAAATCACAAATGATTGAGAAACATGTGGAGAGATGCTCAAACTCACTAATGGTTCAGGGAAATGCAAATTAAACTAATAATGAGCATCACTTTATGACCAAGATACTGAAAAAGAAATGAAAAGAACAATAAAAGCTAATGTTGAGAAGGATATAGGAAGAAGGATATTCTCATATACATACATTGTGCAAAAATGTGAATTGATAGTCTTTGAAAGCAATCTAGCATAAAACATCAAAATTAAAAATGCACACACACATTTTGATACATAGGTGCAATACCAGTCAGTCCTGGGCTTCTATCTCATGGAAAGAAATCCACTCGTAGCTAAACACATATGCACAAGGGTATTTGCTGCTGAGGGCTTTGAAATAGAAAAACAAACCAGGAAACAAATAAAAAATGCCTTGAGGAAAAAATGAGTTCCAAGAAATAAGAAAGTGGTCAAATAATCACCATAGAATATTACACAGCCATTAGAAAAATAAATTAGTGCTTTAGCAATATAGAAGTTGATTAAGAGGAATTTCCATGAGTAAGAAAAGATGCAAAAAGATGTATATATTATTTCATTTTATAATAGTGACCCAACTCATTGATGCCGTATAATGTATAAATGTCTGTGTATACACACACCCCACACACATTTTCATAAATGTGAAAACCACTGAAGGGTGCACCTTACAAAGTCTTTGCCATGAGTCACCTTGGGTGGAGAGTGATGGAGGTCCTGTGTGAATTGATAGGGGCAAGGACAGATGCAAAATGCTAGCTTTATGTCTCCTGTTGTGACTTTTAATGGTCACCCTTTGCCTATAAAATAATGATAAATATTTAGCCCCCACTAGCTGGCCTTGGTCTATTTTTCTGGCCTTGTGCAGCACTGTTTCCTATAAACACTTTCCATCCCAACAAAACTGATGTTCACACTGATCTCTCCATTTGTCCTGGATTTCCTCCTGTCCCAACCTGTACCTCACCTTCTTATCACCCAGATAATTGACTTCTCCTTCGTTGTCAACTATTCCTTTAAGGAATTCCTCAAATATCATTTCCCTTGTGAAGAGTTTCCTATCACTCTGGCCTTCCTTTTTGTATCTTCTCTGTGATATTGATAGATCAGTTTTCACAGTGACCATCCATTCAACCTGTGCCTGACCATCCCACCAGCTCACCTGTGCAGAGAACATTCCCTCGACCATTGGGCCTAATGGGCTTTCTCCAGGATAAACCAGGGAGTGGTAGGTGAAATTGTGAGCTTTGTCCTTCCAACCCAGGTTTAAATTCAACTTTCTGAGCCCAAATGCTGTGTTCTTTGTGTTAAACCATGCTTGCTATATTTTATTCTTTTGTATGTGAAAGAATGCCATCTGCTGCTCTGTCCTCTGAGACTCACATTACCCTGACTCAAGACTTTACTTTCTATCTGGTTTCCTGGGCTCCTAGACCTTTCTTTTCTTCATCTTGTAATGGAGGCAGTTACTACAACCCCCATGAATTATGATACACACAGGAGTTAGATATACAGTCATGTGTCACTTAACAACCAAGGTACGTTCTGAGAAATGCATCGTTAGGCAATTTCATAGTTGCATGAACATCATAGTGTCCTTACACAAACCTGGATGGTGTAGTCCACTACACACCTAGGCTATATGATATAGCCTACTCTTCCTAGGCTTCAAACTTGTACAGCATGTTACTGTATTGAATACTGTACATAATGGCAAGTATTTATGTATCTAAACATATTAAAGGTACAGTAAAAATATAGTATCATAATCTTATGGGACCCGTTTTGTGGTGCATGACTGCATGTCATTGCCATTAGTGAGAGCCTGCTGCCTGCTAGGCACTGTGCACAGTATGTTATATACAGCCACCATGCAAGCAATGTTTTGTGATTAGCCCTTTATAGAAAGGTTAGGCAAATTTCTCTGGGTCAAGCAGGAGGCTAGTGGCTGCAATGGACTGAACATTTGTGTCCCCCCAAAATTCATGTGTTGAAATCTAATCTCAATGTGATAGTATTTGTAAGAGGGGCAATGGGAGGTACTTATGAGGGTCATGTGGAGCCCTTTTGAATGGGTTTAGTGCCTTTACAGGAAGAGGCCAGAGCTAGTTAGCTTTCCTTAGCCACCAAGCAAGGATACAAGGAGAAGTTGGCAGTCTGCAATCTGGAGGAGGGACCTCACCAGAACCCGACCATGCTGACACCCTGATTTCAGACGTCCAGCCTCCAGAACTCTAAGGAGTAAATTTCTTTTGTTTATAAGAAGTAGCCCAAACCGACTAAGACAGTGGCAAAGCCAGGACTCTCAGCTTCCAAAACCTGTGTTTCTATGACCCTCTGCAGGACACAGATAGCTTCAGCCTTAGAATATTTAGGATCTAGAACTGGGTACAGACAGCAGGCTAGCATGTGAGGAAGAGCCAAACCCAGGCAGAAGGAGCGCAGAACTCTTGGCAAGTATAGTCACAGATGGCAGGAGTCCACACAAAAGCAAAGATGGGAGCCAGGGCCCTGGGAATTATTATAGGAGGTCTTCCTTTTGCCCTATAGGTGATGTCCTCGGCAATCAGCTCAAGACTCATTTGGAAATCCTTGTATGCATTTACGCAGTATGTATTTACCTCCTATCTCTAACTTCCCTTTATACCTAAATCTTGAGACAATCAAATCCCCGTGCTTTTCTGAATGTTCCCTATCCCATTGCTTCCCAAGTCTAATTGCTGCTCAGAGTTAAACTCATCCTGGGGACTATTTATAAGTTCACATCTGTCTGGTGCTTTAGGTATGTGCAAACTGTCTGCTCAATATTTAGGCAAATAAGCACAAAATAATACCTTCATCTGGAAGGGGTAGGGGCCCATTTTAACCTATTTGGAGTCCACCCCTGATTTTAACTCCCCTGGTAATTTCAGAGAGGAAAACCTGCAGCTGATAGGCCCAGGTTTTCTTTCACTTTCCCAGTAGGTACAGTATCTATGAGCTGTGGTATTCACACATGCCCAGCATGCTGCCAGCAGGGATCAAAGACAGAGTCAAAAGAGGCAGAAATAGCAAAAATCCAATTCTGATGCCTGTGCAGCTTGCAGCCATTTAGCATTTCGTCCACATGAATTTCCCAGGAGCTGCGTGCATTTAGGTTTTGACCCTTATCTGCTCATAGTCCCATTCCCTTTTGGAGTATCCAGAAATTCACATTATTAGTCAAAGGGGACCCATGTGGGGTGATAAGAAGACAATCAACTCACTAACCTGGCCAAATTATTTTAAATAATTTCTGACCCCAAATGACCATATCTCTGTCCTTTTTCCGTTCCCCATTCTTCTCTACTCCTTCATCAGTTCCTGCTTCCATTCTCACCTGATGGGGCCCAAATATCATAAAACTAGCCATTCTAACATGAGTCTTACCCAGCCATTCTAACGTGAGTTCTTGAAAGATCAAAGAACTTGGTGTGCTTCAAGAAACACTGTACATCAAGAGACTGGGTTCTCTGGTCCTCACTTGAACTTTCTGCGGTATCTGCAACACTAACTTAAAGTTCAGTCAGTTGGACATTGAGATTGTGAGTTTGTTGTTTAAGGCGCTATGAAATAAACATCAATATAATGCTGGCTCTTGTTCCATTTGAACTATTAATCCCTCCAGGGCTGACTCTGGCAAATCTAGAAATTTGAGTATCACCGATTACTAAACTTCGAAGAAAGAATGAAGTTATGGATTAAGGGAGTCTGAGTTTCCAAAACTGCTTCTGACTTAAACAGCTCAGGCTCCTCATCATCATTTCCCAAGCCCTCTCTGGTTAAAAGTTGGCCCCACTGGAAGTCAGTCTACAGCCTGTCTCTATTCTTCCAGAATTACAGGTTGCCATGGTTACAGTGGCTTCTGGAAATGAACTTCATAATTGCTGCATATTGCATATAAACAGCTGGATTCCCTCTTTCAATTTCACTCTGAAACAATGAAGGCCTGAGAAAATGGCCTTGTATCTGAATCATTGACATGCTAAAGACCATTATACCAGGAGTAAAGCATCATGGCATAGGGAAACTTGAAGAAATGATAAAATCAAATTCCTGGGGCTTTATATATGTAGATGAATATAAAATGTATGTGTGATTCCACATACACAGAATTGGAATATTTGAAAAGCTGAAAAGAGTTCTTCCTCTCCAAGACCCATTGATCTAATTCCTGTTTTACAGGGTGTGTGTGAAACAGAAACCCACAGACTGAGAGTTTTCTGTGCAAGGTCACACAGCAAGGCAGGTGCAGAATCAGAGTTATAGAAAAGCCTGGTGCTGTGGGTACTGTTCCAGGCTGAAATTCAGAACATGGGCTTGAGTTTTGGTTCTGCTATGAATCAGCTGTGTGGTCTGCAGGTGTCACTTAATCTGGTGCTCTGTCTACCACCTATAAATTAGAGGAGCTGGTCAGAAAAGTCGTCAGTGCATCTATTCACCAGCACTATCTTTCTGTATCAGTATGCTTAAAACCAATGATTAGTGGCATCTCTACATCAAACATCTGCCAAACTGGTCCTCTGTTGGCTTCTAAGATTCCCACATGGTATTCCTGTTTAGAGAGACACATTGAATGTGATTGCTGAAATAAAGCTGCTGTGAGGAAGGTGACATGCTAATGGCTGTTAATGGCCTAGGAGGCAATAGCTGATCAAGTTAGTAGTGTAGTGCAGTGTTGAGGCACAGATGGATAATTAGGAAGCAGTTCCTCTTGGAGAGGAAGATCTATTGAAGGAGCTAATGTCAGGGAATTTGTGGGGAACCGAGGTTAACAGTGAGGGTTCATCTGGTTGATGGAGTGGAAGAAGGAGGTTATAGAAGGATGTGCCAAAAGGAGACGAGGAAACCCATTTCACAGAATAAGAGTTATTTCTGTGTCTTTCTATTCACTAATGTAATTGCCTCTCTCTGTAAGAAAGCCTCAAAATGTTCCCAAGGAAAGTTACAAAGAGAATACAATGCTGCTAGGATAATAATTAAAAAAGAGAACAATTGCCACAGGCAGCTCTTAATAAAGAACTATTTCTCTGTCCTACCTAGGACTTGCACTGATGACATTCCAGTTCTGCAGGTAAAATCTCAGAGGCCAGCCTGCTTGCGCTCCAGAGCTGAACAGCTTGCCCTCTCCGTCTGCCCTCCTAAGGTTTGGTCTTCCACAAGGTGAGCCTGCTGTGAAATACAGCATACAATAAGGAGAGGGTTCCATCCTCCTCCTAGGAAGTGGAGTTTCTTTCCAGGTAGGAACTGTTTTCTAGACTGCTTCAAGAGTCCAGTCCAATCAGTGTATGCAGTCCAATACACTGCATGTCCAGTCAGTGTATGCAGTCCAATACACTGACTCTCCTGGGAGTCTTTGCCTCATTTATAAAGCCCACAATGTGTTCATTTTAAGAAACAAAGGCAACCAGACAACAAAAACAAACTCACACACACACACACACACACACACACCCCTCCCCCGCCCCCCCCCCAAAAAAAACACCTTTAATTCTCAGGGCCACAACGGGGCCTAAAAATGGTCATCACAGGTCCTACTACCTCTCCTCGGTCGGATGCAAATCTCCTGGTAATCTGTAGACACTTAAATACAGCCTGATCCATCTCTGATCCCACTGCAAATTTCACCTAGTTACCTGTGCACAGATAGGTCCTTCCTAGATCTTTACTTGCTATAGGTCTTGTCTCCTTTTTTTCCCCATCTTTCCTCATTTATTTCCTGCTGTCCCTGTCACTGGTATATTTTTACCATCCAACTGTCTCCTAAAAATGTCTCCCTGTGCAAATGTTCCCTCATGCTTCAAGGTTCCACACGTTCGTTCCATCTCCTTCTTGAATCATATCTTCCTCAAAACACAAACTGTTCTCTGAGGAGAGCAACTGGGTCCTTCAAACGCTGGGTTTCTTTCAATGGATTAAGCACTCAATAGCTATTTGCTGATTTTTTGACATTTTGATATGCTTTAGACTTTTGATACCCAGGCTTGAATTCAAATCACTCATTCATCATTTTTTTAATTGAATATCTATTCTGTGTTAGAAATTTTCATAAACAATATCTTATTTCCTCAAAAGTCTTTGATTCAGGAACAGAGATAAGTTAAACTGAAAGATAAATACATAGGGAAGATGGAAGATTTTGCTAACAGAGGGAGTTTGAGTTTCTGTCACTATGGTCTGAGATCCCAGGGTACCAGTTCTCTGGGTTTTTGTTTTTGTTCACATGTGGGAAAAGTTAGAGGGAAATTGTTGGAGGGAGATGGTCAGATGTGTTAAAATAAGTTTCTCTGGCCTTTACCTCAAAGGCTATGCTAAGGAGCAGGAAGATCTAAGGATACAGAGCCTCGGACTAAAACTATTTTGCACGGCTAATTTTCTGAAAATAAAGCTCGCCTCTGTCTGGAGACAAGTCAGAACACTGCTGGACGGGGTTATGATGGAGAGAAGCAGTGTCGCAGGGCAGAACTTTTCATGACAGAACTCTCTGTTTCCTGGTCTTATGTAATCCTTGTCCACTCACCCGGGGCTGTCATTCCTGCCTCTGTGCCCTCAAGAGCAAACGCAGCCAGCACAGTGACATTTTAATAATAATACTTTGTACTTATACAGCACCTGTCAGCCAATGATCTCAAAGTACTTTCCCTGAGATTAACTCATTAATCCTCACAAGGATAAGTGACTCTCCCAAGGTCACAGAACAGTGAATGTCAGGAACAGGCGAGAGCCTTGAGTTTCCCTGCTCACATTAAAGCTCCCAAGGTTGTGGACCAACTTGCCCACCACAAAGCTGCCTCCGACATAACCCAGATTCGCAAAGCCACCATGAGTTTGTAATTACGTGCGTGGGTCTTGCACGCAAATCCTTTTGCTTCATCAGACACCTCCGTTTAGAAACTATCCATCCATCCTGGAAATGTAAAAATTCTTGGGAAGGGACAGAGATGGCCCTTCCATATACCACCTTGTAGCACGTACCACCTTGTTCCCTTTAAGGGAACCCGTCAGCCTGCATGTGTGATGATCAGTGTTCCTCGCCTAGTACCCCATGGACTACCTTGGTTGTTCTTCAGGCCTGTTTCCTATCTATGGTCAAGGATATCTGGCCTTTTCCAACCATAACCTTCCCTGCTTTTACTTACGCATTCTTTTCCTCTACTTAAAAGTTGGTCAATTGAGGCGTTTTAATATTAAATAGTGGTTTGTAATCTAGCAGTCAGCAACTTCTCAGAAAGAAGAGGCTGTAAGACTACATGGCCTTAAGGAATCTGCCTGTGTCTGGGGAAGATGGATTCAAACCTGAATTGACCATGGGAGAGAAGGTAGATTGCGAGCAGGGAACTTGAGGTAGGACGCAGCTGTGTGCCATTTCATCACAAAGGCGCCTGCATGTCAATTGTCCTAATTCTGTCTGGGGTTACAGCTCATTTCTTTTTCATGGGCTGCTATTCTGCTTATTTCTGTCTATTCCTCATCTGGAGAGAAAACAGGGACAAGAATATTATATGGAAGGGGTCTGGAGCTTGTCCACCCTCTGCTCTGTTTTTTCTGGGTTCTTGCAATAGAGAAGCAACATGAGCTGTCAGGCCCAGGGTGTGTATGTGTGGGGCTCGGTTCACCCCCATCCACACACCCCTTTGTTACAGGTTTCAACAAAGAACTGGTTGACCACCATTTGCCAAGCATGGTGGCCATGGTGACTCTATGCCAGGGAAGACTGGAGTGAAGGATCCAAGACAGCATTTAGACACAGTGGCAATGACATGACCAAAAGGCCCTGGTGTTGATGGAAGGGGCCCACCTGATTCCATGGTGGAGGCAGGCTTCACATTTGTGTTTCTGCAGTAGTTCAAAAGGAGGCTGAAGGAATCTAAGTCATAGCTTCAGCAAACAATGCCAGCAGGCAATGTGTTACAGTATTGTACTGAATAACTGTCTCATGAACAAGAGCAGAAACTCGACTTTTCTTCTCCTCTAGGCCCTGTCCCCCCCATCTTTTTATATAGGATTGGCAAACAGGTGCGGAGCTATAAATGTCTGATTAACTGTCCGGTATATTTTAATGGGGAAGATCTAGAAATAATGCTTCCCACAATGAAAACTGTCTCACTGATTATGGGCACAAAAGTTAGGAATGTCAAGCAGTCCTTAGGCAGAGGAAGAGCCTGGAGAGGCTTGTGAAACCAGGCAGTCCCCATCAGATCACAGGATGTGCGACGGGGACCTTTTCTCCCCTCTCCTTCCACTAAGCCGCAGCTTTCATTGAGCCAAGGAGCTGTCACCAAAGTGTGCAATTGCCTCATTACCAAAGAGAGGAGCTGCATACTGGGAACCTCCTCAGCCCCCTGGGGCTCAGCAACCCAGGATAACAGCGTGGCAATGCACCCCCTGCTGGCTTTTATTGTATGCTAATGTAATGGGGCCATCAGTCTGAAGGCTGTCTGTGCATAGAAACAGGATTTCTTTTTGTCTAGTTGCAACAGTCATTTGAAATTCCAGCAAGTAGAAATGAGTGTGAGTGTTACAGCAGGACGACACAAAGTAGAAAGGGAGGATGAACGCAAGTGGGTAAAATAAAGATTTCTTGTGGGAAAATGAGAGAAATTCGGAGAGCTTTCTGCTTTAATGAAGTATAACTTAAACAAAATGCAGGCTAACGGACCAGCATATACTTCTCATTGCAGAACACCAAAAAATATCCACAGGGCCAAGGTCGCACACAGCAGGGAAGCCCAAGGTCACCCAACTTCTGAGGAATGGGAAATCCAGCACAGACACACTCCCGAGTGTGTTCCCTTAGGGAAGAGTTGCCACTTAGTGTCCTCCTTTGCTTCTTTACAGAAATGACATGATTCTCCTAATGTAATGCAAAAGGTTTCCATGCTGCCTTTGAAATACCTTTCTCTCATGCAGGCATCTATTTCCCGGAGTGATTTTGCAGACACTGTTATCAAGTATGTGGAAAGAAGGGAAAAATGGAGGGGAGTAAAGAAGAGAAGGAGTAAGAATAGGAGGGAGGGAGGCAGAAAGGAAGGAAAGAAAAGAAAGAAGGAAGAGAGGAAAGGAAGGAGGGAGGGAGAATGGAAGGGAGGGAGAAAGCGAAGAAAGATATCAGCCTAATTGATCATGATTTATATGCTTGACATGGTGCCAATTTTACTTCTGGCAATTTTACTTAGATTCCTACCTCAAGCCCAGATCATTCCCAAGCAGGAGCCTACAAAGGGAGTTACATAAAATCACCCATGGGAGAGACTCTACAGCTTCTGTTCAGGTCTTCTACCAAGCCTGCAGTCTGTGAGACATACAGCCGGTCATTGGGATCCTTCTCCTCCTCTAGCTGAGTATGGAACCCTTAAAGCAGAATGTAAGTGTGCTTTTGCACACTTCCTGTGAACATGATGCAGACAAGGACACATCCAGTTTTCAGTATGCATTTGTGGACTAATCATTTCTTCTAACAATTCAAATTAAAAAAGAAAAAAAACTCTATGCAATATCTAAGTTTTAGATTTATCATCAAAAGAAGGGTCCCATTGCATCATCTTTGTCATGATTGAAAAGGACTCAGCAGCATTGGGTCTTTTCATACTGCCACCTCCCTCTTGGGTGTATCAAGGCCATTGATAGCATTAAGGCCATTGATACTATCAAGAAGATGGGCTCACACAGCTTTGCAGGCAGGAGGAACCACCACCAGGACCTTTTCTCTCTTGATCAAAAACCCAATACATTTCTTGTGAGCTCACATAGTCATTTGCTGTATTGCTTGTGAGCTCACATAGTCATTTGCTGTATTGAGTATTCCAATTCTTTTCAAGCACTCACCTGCGTCATCGTCCATGGGGCAATGATATCAGGAGGTAGGATTTAAAAGAGTTAGTGAGGATGATTGGAAAACACTCTGGGATCTAAGTTCTGCTACCAGTCTGGCTATATGATAGTGGACAAATATCAAACTGTCACCCCTTATCTGTGTCTTAGCTTCTATATATTAATATAAAACAAAGAGTTTGAACTAGGTAAAATCTAATAACTTTCAGCCTTCACACCCCATGTTTAATCTTTTAGCTCCACACTAAGAATTCAGTAGAAACTTCCATCCCTGAACACTTCCAGGGGTTTGCGCATTGGCACCCGTGGTTTCTCTGACTCTCTTAAAGCTACCTTGTCTTACACAAGATTTTAATCCTAATGTCCAACAAGGTCAAAGAGAGTCAGCTTCTGAAATGAAAAGATTAATGTTTCCATGGATGGCAGAGAAACCAGAGGGAGATTGCTGCCCGAGCATGAGAATTGTATTGTGTAGGATTTTTTTTTTTTTCCAGAGCAAATAAGGTTTATGGATTGCAATGAGGAGTCTGTCGCATTAAAATAAGTCTTTTTACAGTATTTTCCCATTTAAGCCTCACATGGACAGCATGCTGGATTGGGCCTGGAAAGGCAGACTCACTAGTTTTTCAATTTAGTTTGTTAATAGCCTGCCTTTCATAAAAGCATCAGGCACAATCACACCAATCCCTAAATCAATAGGATGATGCAGCAATGCCTCACAGAAATGATATTTTTGAAATAAATATATACCATTCAGCCAGGCCAGTTTGACATCAAATTTATATACTCAATAAGAAAGCACAATTAATGGTCCCGAACTGTATTTTCCTTCACCTATTTCACATTTCAAGAAGCACAGGATTTCTTAAGAAAAAAAAATAATAAAAGAAGGAAAGAAAAAGAGCAAAAAAGCATTTCATTCATAAATAGAATGAAGGTATTAAAAAACAATGCTGGTTTGTTGGGCCCTCCCCAGAACCCGTTTATCTTGCTTCCAATCCCATTTCTCTTTTCGTTCTGGTCTTTGCTCACATGTTACCTCTTTAGAGAGGGATTCCCTGACGTTCTGTGCAAAATAGTACCCTGGTTCTTCTCTGTCCATTTGCCCTGTTCTTCATAGCATTTCTTTATATTATATTTGTTGTCTCCCCTCCTTCTCAACAAATGTAAGCTCCGTGGGGATAGGGTCTGTGCTGTTGTGTTCAACACTGTATCCCCGACACTCACAACATGTCTGGCTTCTGTTAACTGTCCAATATCATTTCTCGAATAAATGAAAGAATTGATGAATAACTATCCCACCTCCTCTCCAAGGTATATTGATCATGAAGTTATATGATCACATTTGTACAATAAAACAGAGACACAGAACATACATGTCTTCCTCTCCTTATCATATCAATCAGTAAAGACTTATTAGTTATAATGATGTGTCTCCTTAGTGTGTCTGTGCACACGTGTGTATACTGGAAGAATAATCTATATTCTATAAATAATTTAAGATAATGATAAAACTATGCTAATTGGGGAGTATGACCAGCCTTACCTCTATACTTCCTCTGTGTCTCCACCTGCTAGGGAAATTTTGTCTTCACTTTCATAGGCTTTCTATTTTTCTACCCTCAAATTAACACTTATATCCATCTATGCTAGTCTAGTTTGTACTGAAAGTGGAGAAGAAGAAATTTTTAAAAATGTTGTTATGAGTTATTAGTGGAAAACTTATTTATGGTCTTTGAGAAGTATAATTTCAGACAGGAATTACATTTTAATTACTCTTGGTTGCTGAGTTGTGTTTCATTGAATCCAACACATACTAAGGCTGAACTACGTAGGACCACAGGTTATACCTGGGCTTTGTTTGATGACCTCCATATGAGACTTGTTAAGGTGTGAACTCCAATTCTTCCTCAGTTACAGGATACCTATGGAAGCGCAAAAAATACATTTTCACCATGACTGCCTAGGTCTATTATACCTGTATTGTCTAAAAGTGTGAGTTGATCCAACAAAAGCCATCATTGTTGCTGAACTGCAAACAGGACAAATTGCAAAGAATTTCGAACTATAATGATGTCAGAATTCCAAATTTGAGGGGAAAAAAAATTGCAATACTGGAATAAATGTTTCAGGCAAGAACCAATCTTAAGTGATTTTAATCAACTGAGGAGGTAAAAAGAATTCCTTCAGCCATATTGGAACTGGATTTTTGATATTTTCTCCTAACTTCTGCAGACATCCATTTTCTCAAGAAGTTAGTCATTTGAGGACAGGAGAGGAGATCGATGTTGAGACTGTTCAGATTCAAGCAGAGCTTTGTTGCTACATGGACAGATCTGGGGACTGGGCTCTGTCCCGGGACTAAGGCAAGCTTTGGAAGTTCTGGTTCAGGCTATTTGATTTAAAAAAATTGAGGTCTCTGATACCTCAAGCATTTTTTAATCGAGTTCTGTGCTGAAAGAGCCTACCTTTCCCATGTGCTTTTTCTACTTACCACCAAGAAGTTACTGTGCTCATAACTAAAAGAAAAGGACTGTTAATCATGTTTAGAGCATGCCATTGAAACAGTAGCAGAAAAAATAGCTCTGGAAGAAGAAAATTGATGGCATCTAAGAAAGAATTTAAAGGGCCAGTATCTATCTACTTTGTTGAAGGGTATTCTGCCAAATTGTGGGGTAAAAAAAAAAGATGTATATGTGATAGTCTCTTCACTCCAGGAGAGACAAACTATATGCAGACAAGCGCACCATAAGTCAATGTGGAACATTTACACTCAGAATTATGGGAGGCCAGGAGTGTTTGGTCAAGTAGGCTATAGAGAAGGATGCATTTGAGCCAGACTTTGAAATGTGTCATTGTCACAGGTCTTTATGAGAATAACCACGTAAGTGGAATAATGATGATTGTCCTAAAGATAGATTTTTGGTTCACCATGAAACATGAGTCTGGTTCATTAATAATTAGTAGTCACTCTTACTGTGAATATATTCTGTGCTAGACACTGTGCTAAGCAATGTAATTATGTCATTTAATCTTCACATCTTCCCTATGGAAGAGGTGGATATCATTATTATTGCTATTTTTTTTAACAGATGATAAAACTGAAGCACAGGAAGATTAATAACTTGTTCACGGTCCCACAGGTGAAGGAGCCAAGGTTTACACCTTAGTCTATCTGATGTCAAAGCCATTGGAGACAACCCTTCAAATTGTGGGGTAACTAAGCCTAACTGAGAATTTATAATGATCCAGGTGATTGTTCTGAGCACAGCATAAGCACAACTCATTTAACACCACAACACTGTCAGGTAAGTGCAATCATTTCCCATTTTACGTGTAAAGAAACAGATGCAAAGAGAGATCAAGCAACCTGCCCAAGGTCACAGGGCTAGCAAGTGGCAAACTGGGATTACAAACCTGGTAGTTGGTTCTACAGACAAGCTCATAAGCCTCACACTCTAATGCTGCTCAAATTTCATATTATGCAAAATGTTCTCCATGCATCTACTGTCCATTCTACCCCATGATGTAGTTGTGGAGATGATGTGGACATTTACACCCTGATAGTTTTTCGCCACTTACCCTGACTAGTTATTTCATTTACAGCCAGAACTGTATAGAGCATGATCAGAGAGCTGTAAAAGATCCCATGGGCTCAAAAACGTCTCTACAGAACCCAGTCAAGGTCTCGAATTTCTAATCTTTGTATTTAAATCTTTCTAAAGGTCAGAATTAAAGAGGAAATGGTTTGGTGGTGAGAAAAAAGATCCTTCTCAGGAATAAAACCCTAGTTGCAGTTAGCTTGAAAGATTGTCTTTGAAGGAACAGGCCAGAGGATTGAGCAGTTTGGATGGGTGTGGGGACAGGAGCTGCCTGCAAGGGCAGAGAAAATGGTGGTTGCCTGGACATTTGGTGGGCAGCCACCTGGGCAGTGGGCACTGAGGAGGAGAAGGAAATCTGCTCGAAGAGGAGGGAGAATCCCTGATGGAGCTAAGTGGAGACAAACAAAATTCTCCTTGGCCTCTAGCTCCTTTCCCCTGGCCTGAACATGTTCTCAGGTTCTACAGTCTGGCAGGTCTCAACCAGCCTGTAAGGCAATGGAGGAATATCAGTCCCAGGGCAGCCAAACTCCCATATCTGTGGTGGCTGCAGAGACTGAGAGAGAGGCTGGCATTGTGCAAAACATGAGGTCTGGAAAAGTGGAGGATGCTGGCCAGTGAAGGCAAATCCCAATGGCTGCTTTCCCTCTGCGTGGGCTTGTCTGTTGTAACTTCCTCTTCTGCACAAGCCCTGGTCAGGGCAACTCCTTTTAAGGCTGCCCTTTGTAAATAATAAGTTGAATGCTTAGGACCACAGACTTCATCTCCTGGGTCATCATACCTTCATGCATGTGCTACGGGTCCAGCTTCTGTTTGTTGAACATGTAAATTAAGTGTGCTGCATAGGCAAAGTGCTTTTTCTGTGGCTCAAATAGCATCTGGAGTAACCCTATGAGGTGAAGGTTTTTAACTACATTCACCTGGTGAGGAAGTGGACATTCAGACTCTCTGTAAATTATCCATGGTCAGAGAGCTTGGGGGGTGGGGGCCTAGCCAGGGCTGGGAGTTTAATTCTAGAAGGGATGTTTTTAACCACTGCTGTCATCCTGTTTTCTTTATATTCTGCTTAGTATTTGTGTGTGTGTGTGTGTGTGTGTGTGTGTGTAGAATGAAAAAGCAAAATAATTAATAAACATTGTTCCTTTTCAAAGGCATATTTCAGGCAACTGTATGCTGGAGACTTGAGGCTTCCATGCAGATGGGGCATGGGTATGTCCCTGGCCTCCCATCTAGCAAACCAACTGGATCGCTTTCCAGGCCATGGTCCCACAAGCCTGACTGTTCTCAACACCTGAAGCTTTCATTGTGTCTCTGATTTGATTTGCTGCTACCTCAAGTGTGACTGCTTTCTGGCCTACAGACGTGAGTGCAGAGATAGTGGGGTGGGAATGGGGAGGAAAGTAATTTAATTTAAATTGCATCTTTGAGCAACACAGACACTTGGATATCATCCTTTATGTACTGAAATATGCCACTCAGCATATTCATCTGGGCATAGTTAAACCTAAAATCCCCCACTTCCCAAGGCTACACTTGCAATAAATTGCATTAGAATTTGGATGGAGGATGTGAATCTGAGATTTGTGAGTCCTGAGTGTTTGTTGGAAAGCAATAGAGGTCACAGGTCAACCCAGCATGAATGATGTGTCCTCAGTGGTGATACTTGTGAGGCAGCTATCAAGAGGTCAGCTCATTCCCTGACCATACACGTCCACCTGCTAAACGATTGCAGCAGACCCTGTCACCAAGAAATGGAGGAGAATCTATAACAGAAAGCTGTAAACTGGTGCTGTCATTAATTCTGAAAAAGAGTTCAATGAGCATGAATTAACATTGCCCATCATTTAATCATACAAGAGTTTGGTTGCAAGTTCATTTTTTAGATGAGATGCTATAAACTCTAAATCATAAAGAATTGACTTTGGTTGGATCCTTTTCTTCTGTGGACAGACTCCAGCATGGGCACAGGTCTTAACTCATAATCAGCATACGAAATATCTATACTAGGTTTCCTTGCTTCTTCACCCAATTCAGCCAAATTAACCCTTTGTTTTAGTGGAAAGGAGGAGTCTTCCCCAGTAACCTATGATTCTGTGATCATTATTCCCAAGTCATTCATTCCAAACAGCAGTCCCTTTACACTTGGGATTAGTGCTGTCACATTAGAGATTAAAGTTATTTTCATAAACACTTAGCACACAGGCCACAGATGCTACAAAGCCTCCAGATGTCAGAGGTCATGCTTCCATTGGCCTGTGCTGGTTTTCTGCATGTCATTGACTTGTGATTTGTGTGAATTTACACTAGTATGGAAAAGTTAACCTACGAACTGTCCAACATCAGATGTCTCAGGGTTACCAGTTTAGGGAGCAGTTATTTGTCTCACTGGGACTAAGACCTTGTTGAAGTCTCTCAGCCTTCCACCATCTGGGCCCTCTTGCTTGTCCTTGTCATTCAACAATTCCTACCAACATCTGTACAGTATCTTACACTCCTAAAATGACACACATAGTATCTGAGTTCATCCACACAATAATCCCCCTACCAAAATTATTACTTTTTTTTCACTTTAGAGTTCAGGAAACAGATTCAGAGGTTCAAAAAGTGGCCCAGATAGGAAGATATAGCAGAGCTGGAATTTAAACCTAAGCTTCATGGCGGTTGGCTCTGTGTTCACTCCTTCCTTATACCTGCCTGTGGCCCTGACTTAGGCCTGACTTCTCAGAACTTCCTTCATTTCCATCACTTCTCACTACATGATCACTTCCAGAGTTCATCCTACAGACCCCTGTGATCCTACAAGCTGACCATCTTATGGCTCTTTTTAAAGATCGCAGTCAAATACGTTCTTTTGTTTTCCATTCCTCAGCGGAGAAGTCTAGTCAACTAACTTTGAACACCAATAAACTATAAACTTATTCACACCACAGTGGAACTGATAATATCTAAAAAGTATGTGACTTTCAAAATATTTGGATTTTGAGATAGAATTAATTGGACCGTCCATGAAATTAGTTTAAAATAATGGAATTTTAGATAATATGTTAACTAAATTGGGATGGTTTGACTCGGTGCATACTATGCCTCTTCAATAATTTGAATTTACCAGACCTCTTCATTAGATCTGCCTTTGTTTTAGGGTCACTTTAGCCAATATTGGAGTTGGGAAATCAACTATGGCACGATTTGGTAGACAGTGGAAGAAAGAACAATAAATTTGCTTTACACTGCCTGTTACAATGCCTAACAGCCCACAGTTAGTCATTTATTCCTTTAGGTTACACAGTTCTTTTCTCATATGTCTCTTTTAAAGTGGAAAAAGTTCTGAGAGCAAGACTTCATTAAGCAATTTTAAATGTCTAATATTTCATGGTGTATGAGATAATTAGATAATTTTCTCAATCAGAAGAAAAGCCATAACACATATACCTGACAAATAATAAGGACTCAGTGAATGTAACTATCATCACTTTTCACCATGAGGATGGGGTCCAAGTATAGCATCTGCAGTTTAGACCACTATCAATGCAGAAGTACCTATGTGTGTTTCCTTAATGACTTGTGCTTTATTTTTGACTGTGTGATCAAGAACACAATATTTAATCACTCCGAGCCTCAGTTTCCCCACTTAAAAATGGTATCCATACTTTCTATCTCATTAGTGATTATGACAATTAAGTAAAATAAAAATCAGTGGATGTAATGAAATGTACGTTGATATAAATTATAAGGTATTCATTAAACGTAAAGACATCCTCTATGAGCCCAACTGTTTTGTACACCCAAGTGCCAGGAATCTCACAAACCCAACTACTGGGCCACTGATACTCCCGTGGCCCCTCACCTGCAGAGTCAAGAGGCCTCCAAGTCTGGCTCAGCCCAGGGGCTCACAGCATGAGCATCATGCTCACTCACCTGGCCTGGAAGGAGATGGTTACTAAACTATCCCAGAATTCTATTAGGGACTTCTACCTTGTAGGGTTCTAGCTCTTTGATGATCAAGATTGGAAAAATATAGCTCTTTGAAAACAGTTGTAGAAAAGTCTCTGAAAGCTCTACGGGTTGAAGTGCCTAAGATCTTGGATTTTTATAAAATTTGTATATCCTGCCTCACATCCTAGAATTTCTCAGAGTGGTTCTGTCTCCAGACTAAGGGATCTAAGAAAATATGCCCCTTAGCCTCCTAGGCTACAACTGTCCATGCCTTGGGTGAGTAGCTATCACTGTATGAGTCTGCTGGATGGAACTGTGCCTGGATCCCAGGTAACCCCATCTGGAGTTCCTAGATAAGTCCTCCACAAACATGCAAACCCCATCAGGGAGAGGGACTTTCAGAATCTATATCTTCTCCCATGACTCTTTGCAGCAAGGTATAGTAACCTCTACATTTGCTAAGCTTCTCTATGCTAAGTACTGTCACCATCAGAGACCTACCTGTTTCTAACTCTTCCTTCTGCCCCAACCTAATGAACCAAATCTATGGGAAATTCATGAAATCAGATTATAAAACACCCAGAATCTCATCCATCCTTATGGCGGCAAAGAGTGAGAGGCAGCCTCCCAGGTATTCTCCAGCTCTATAAATAGCTGGTGATACCATCATTTAGAAATTCTTTGATTACTGACCTGGGTAGTCTTAATCTACCTAATATCTCCATGTTATCCCTTGAGCTGACTTCCCACAGGCCTCTGGGCTAGAATATTTAAAACTGCTTGCTACAACATTAGCTTCTCTTCACCAGTTCTGGGAAGTACATGTTTAAGTGGCCAGAGGTGAAATTCCTGACTCATGTACTTTCCCGTAATAGGGTCTACATCACACTGAATATGGTGTCAGCTGTTCTGTAGTGAAAAGTGCCTTATCTGTCAAATCATCCTATAATTTTGGAGGGTTAATCCCTGGTTATTATGGGCATTATCAAATCAATATTTCACCTTGATTTTCCTAATAACATGTCTTCTGAACAAAACAATGCAACGGCAACAACAAAGTAAAAATTAGAGTGCACTTGTTTGAACCTCAGAGACCCATGTAGTGTTCTTAAAACCATATCGTTACCAAGAATCCTAACCCCCTATGTCAAAACTGAGGCCTAGATCATAATTCTGGGAGATATCATATCTAAAAACAGACCAACTCCTGAGACTTCTCAAAATAGGTCCCAGTAAATGTCTACTATTCCACCCAGGAAAGGAAAACAATTCCCCATTTATACTGTTTTTGAGGTTTACAAATATATCAGCAAGGGCAGGAGTAGCTAGAGACAATGTGTCTAGAACCTACTTCTCTCTTTAGAATGTGTCTCAGCTTTTAGGCACCTATGGGGAACCCTGTTCTCCCTATTCCACGGATGAGACCCCAGAGGGCAGCGCCTGGTATGTTCTCGCCTCTAACACTTTCTTTCCCCACCAACAAGACCAGAGGTGTCTGAGACAAGTGCTGTGGCTGCATTCTTTGTGCACTGGGCTTCTTTCATTTCTCATGCTTTTGTTCTCACATGGCATCCTCAATCTCCATCTTTATAACTGGGTTCTGCCTCTTTGTCTCATCTCTCAAATTGACACTTCTTCTGGACTTGGTGATAGGCTTTAGATGTCATTATTGCCCCTGCCTGTGATCACACAGGTTGCTCTCAGTGCCACACTCTCTGGCTATAGGCCCTATATCCAGCCATCCTCTCGGGACCTCAGCCTGGACTAGCTCTCAAGCAGGAATGTTCGGATAATTTAAGGTACCCACATAACTCCATCCCAAAATATCAAGCTCTTCTTGCTATCATCTTAAATTTCTACTTTTATATTTCCCTGGCCTTCCTTGATGATTCTGATTGCTTTTAAAATAAACACACCCATGGAAAAGTTAAATTTCGTACATTATCAAACATGTACCCTTGCATGTGAATAGAATTTTTATATCTTTTTTTTAAAGTATGGTAAGAAGGTAGGAGTAGGGTAAAAAAAATAAGGATACTCCATCTCCAGGCAACCATTGAGGTAGAAGAAAAGCTCCTCTGAACAAGGAAGTGAAGCCTTAGCTCCTAAAGATGAAACTTGTCACCTTTGCAATGTTGTGGAGATCTGGCCTGTGTGTATCATTTTTGTCCATGAACTACAAATGCCTGTCACAAAATATTTTGATAGGCACTCACCCCTGTTTGGATCTTGGCTGTAAATATTTGACCAGACCCTAAAACGGACGTCCTAACTTTACAATGCACATATTGCATAAATATATGTTGATAAATAAACTTGCTAGCTGGTGTACGCATTGCATGTAAACTCTCTTTTTTTAAGAAAAGATTTGAATTTTATAGACTGTAAAATATGGATATTGCTCTATTTATCTTGATGTACCTCTATGAAAAGGTGACTGCTGTGATTGCAAAGTCGTACCATCTAACTAAAATAGGGTGCTTTATTTAGAATTTTAGGATATCCCCTGCCCAATATGTATAACCATAACTATCTTGAAAAATTAGTTGTTTATTGCATAAATATTTTCAAGAGCTCTGGCTGAAACCCTGAAGTGGCTTATAAACATTGTGAGAAAGGAGGAGCTGGTCACTGCTATAAACACTGGGTTTAAGGATTCCAGTTGGCCAGTGCAGGGAAAGAAGGCGAGTAATGACAGACATGTGCCAAGTGGTGCAAAGGAACAACGCTATCAAATATTAGCAACAATAGCAATCTCTGGCTGGAGTATTAGGAAAAATTATATTTATTTTAAAAGTACTTACACTGGGAAATCTTATTCTTAAACAGACTAGACTGTATATGTTGGAGGCTTTGTGGGTCAGGCCTGGCCTGTTGTATAACTGCTCATATTATTTTTCTTTTACATTTTTTTTTTAAATAACACTTTTAAAATGTAAAAGGCTTTAGCTCATGGGCTATAGTTTGCTTATCCCATCACTAGAGCAAGGGTTTTAAGACACTTTCCAGCAGCAGAAAGCTTCTCTATTCAAAAGAGATCTACCCAAAGGAAAAAAAAGACATTCTATAAAAAAGACATCTGCACTAGAAAATTTATAGCAGCCCAATTCACAATTGCAAATTGCAAAGATGTGGAAACAACCCAAGTGCCCATCAATACACGAGTGGATTAATAAAATGTGGTATATGTATACCATGGAGTA
The DNA here is from genome assembly GCF_041146395.1 of Eulemur rufifrons. Lineage (NCBI taxonomy): Eukaryota > Metazoa > Chordata > Mammalia > Primates > Lemuridae > Eulemur > Eulemur rufifrons. The sequence continues at coordinate 28,447,885 of NC_090987.1, read as the reverse complement.
CTACTCAACTACAAAAAACAATGATGATCTCGCACCTCTTGTGTAAGAGCTGGAACCCATTCTACTAAGTATCACACGAATGGAAAAACAAGCACCACATGTACTCACCATCAAATTGGTATTAACTGATCAACACTTATGTGCACAAATAGGAATAACATTCATTGAGTGTCAGGCAGTTGGGAGGGGGGAGGAGAGGATGGGTATATTCACATCTAATGGGTGCAGTGTGCACCATCCGTGGGATGGACATGTTTGAAGCTCTGACTCGGGCAGGGCAAAGGCAATATATATAACCTAAACATTTGTACCCCTGTAATATGCTGAAAAAAAAAATTGAAAGTGTATAATAACTCAAAAAAAAAAAAAAGATTATCAGTAGAATAAGGGCAGGATATCTATTTCTTAGAGTTGTCAGAATATAAAAAATAAAACTAAATCATTCATTAATTATTGGGAATAAAGGATGCCCAAATTAAAAAAAAGAGATCTTGTTATATTACACTGCAATATATTGCAATAATCGATATCAATACCACTGGGGTGGCTGATGGAGGTCCCAGGACCCTGACTACTGTGCTTTCTCTCTGCAGTCCCAGGTAACCCTGAAGCAACTGCACTGAGCCTGAGAATTCGTGTGAACACAGCTTAGATGTACTGGATATCTGTTTCCCAGAGAATCCAAAAACTTTCAGTAAAGTAACAAAATTGTGTGATTATCAAAAAAGCTCAGGCCTTATATCAACATGGAAGGAAGCGCCTTAACAGGTTGACAGTTGCTGTCTGCACATTTTGTCTATGGCACCACCATGTTCAGTTTCCCAAGTGAAAACCTTTTTCTTTATCTCCTGCATGCACCATGTCTTGGATAGAAATGCCTTTCCAATTTCCTTGCTCCCCTCATGTCCCAGTTCTACCAGAGAGAGTGCACGTTTATCTCCTCATACCAGGATAATTGTGCAAGGCCCTTAACTGGTTCCCCTGCAGGCACCTTTTAGACTCTTCATTCTCCGCCTGAGCCAGCCTCCCCCCATATAAGCTAAGTTTTGTAATTACATTGCTTTGATGTGGTCTCCCCGTTCTCTCAATGACCTGAATTCAATTGGATTCATTCAGTCATTGATCAGATATTTATGATGCCCAGCATTCAATGTGCTGGAAACTGCTGGAGCCCAGATATATGTTAGAATCTCTGCCTTCTATTAGAAGAGATAAGACAGTGACAAAATACCTGCGATAGAAGGTAGAATGTGACAAGAGCCATTTGAGTAGTGCAAGCAAAGTTCAATAAAGTAGCTAGAGAAAATTTCTGGCCGGTGAGACTGGGAAAGACTTGAAAAAGCATTGAAGGATTAGTAGGAAGTCAATACATGAGGACGGTACTAGTAGGACACTGCCGTTGAGAGCAAGGCATGAACAGAGCATGGAAGTAGGAAAGCACAGAGGTTATTCTCGAAATGATGGTCATATAATTTTACTAGGGAAGTGATGGATTAAACTTGGAGCATAAGTTAAGCCAAGTTTCAGGAAGGCCTGGAATGCCAGGCCAAGGTGTTTGAACCATATTCAATAGACTTTGGTGAAAAGCCAAAGCTTTGAAGCCCACATGCCCTATTAGGTGAATGCATTTTTGGTTTGCACAGGCATTATGCAGTGAAAGGACTTTGAGCTGAGAGTTGGGAAACTTATATATTAAAATTTCTGTTGCAGTACTTTCTGCTTCATCTTTCTGGATTTTCAATATAGCAAAGGAGAATGAATAATATGATAATTTAACATTGATATTTCTAAATGTATGTATAGACTATGAAGTGCTGATTCTATATTCAAAGTGAGGAAAACGTTTTGGAAAATGGCAAGAGAGATCATTTATGGAATTTCCATGAACAAATTAGGTACAGTGGAGTTGTATTTGCTAAACCTGAGAAATAAGAAAATATTTGTCTTTAACCTTTTCAAACTAATACTGCATATCACAACTCCCTGACACTCTTACATTAGATCATGAAATCCTTCTGAAAGGAGGGTGTTTGCTTTGATTCCTGCTTGTATTTACCAGCTCACAGCAGAGATCTCAGCTCATAACAAACTACTTAGGCAAAGTTGCTTAAATGAATGATCTCTCAAACTCCATCAAAGCTTCAGCTCTAGAGGAAAATATGTAACTAAATGTATGCTAAAGAATAAGTAGCTATCCATGAACTAGGAGGGAGTTCCTTTGTGGGTATGGAATAGTACATTGGCAAATAAGTCAAAATTTAATGGCAACACACCTAGAAGGGGGCAGGGGGTGATATTTAGAAGGGCAACAGTGGTCTATGATGCCGGATCCCCAATTGAGAGCTTCCCTGTTTTTTCTGCATCTGGGGTCCCTTGATTCCTATCTGAAGGCTGAGACGTGAGGCATTAGCTTTATCAAGTACAACTCTTTTAAATTGAACTCACTCTATTTTACGCTGGCATATGGCAAGAAAAGGTTATATGGAAAGCCCTTGCATCAGACCCTGTCCATAATCTCAATTCTTTCTGATTGTGAAGAAAGCCCTATGCTACCATCCTTCTGTGTGTGTCACCAGGATCTGTGTCTAGGGTACTGATTACCTTACCTCCCTGTCTAAAAAAAAAAAAACAATTGCTTTCTTTTCACATGAAAATCCTTCCACAGTTGAATATCTTCATTCTGCTGCATTGGACTGTATTTGTGTTCAATCTCCTTTCTTCAACACTTAGGATAGTTACTATGTTTTTTTGTTCCTGGCTTTCAACTTGGCTTCTCTAATTGCAAGCCTATGTCAAGCAGATCAGACAGATGGATGTAATTGAAGAAGGTGGCCATATATCTACTTAGAGGAGACAGATGCCATAATGGTGCAATTTCAGGCATCTGAAATGTCTTTACCCAAATACATGTTTTTGCATTGGTAAATTGAACATATTCACATTCACTTGAGCATGATATCCAGTCTCCATCTTACATTCTGAAATGCTCAGAGCTGTTTTGGAAAAAAAATATAGCAAAAGGGCAAGAATTACAATAAATGCAAATAATTTTAATCAAATAGTAGCAACCTATATATGGCAACAACATTTTGCCACAACACTATGAACCAATCTAATAAAAATTTCTGTTTATCTTGCATATTTCATTGATATTATAATATGAAAAAGAGTATACTAACTAGAATACCTTTAGTTTTAGTGTGACAGAAATCCAACTCAAACTAACATCAACCAAAGGTTTTGTAAAGGCTACATTGCCTCATATAACTGAACAGGGCATTATGGTGTGGTTTGGGTCCCAGTTGATCAAATGGTTCAAATAGCATCATCAGGGATCCATACCTTTTTCTCCAGTTCTTGGATATCTTCTTTCCATGCAATAGACATGATCATTTTGAGAACATCAAGCTCCCAGCTGAGAGACATTCTCTTGCATGACAGATATGTTAGTTTCCTATTGGTGCTGTAACAGGTTACCACGTATATGGTGACTTAAAGAAACACAAGTTTATTATCTTGCAGTTCTGGAGGGCAGAAGTCTGAAATAGGTCTCATGGGCTTCAAATCAAGGTGTCAGCAGGGCCACCGTCTTTTCTGTAGACTCTAGGGGAAAATTCATTTCCTTGCTTTTCCTGCTTCTAGAGACTGCCTGAATTCATTGGCTTGTTGCCCCTCCCTCCGTCTTCGAACAATTGTATCACTCTGGCCATCTGTCATATCTTTTTCTATAACTCTCTTGCCTTTCTTGTTTACTTATAAGAACCCTTGTGATTATATGGGACCTACCCATATAATCCACAGTAATCTTTCCATCCCAATATTTTTGACTAAATTTTATCTGCAAAGTCCTTATGCCACATAAGCTAACATATTCACAGGTTCCAAGGATTAGGGTATAGACATATGGGAGGGGCATTATTCTGCTTACTATGATGGGTTTGACAGAAATGTCCTAGGGAGGACCTTGAGTGGTTTGGCTTCTATGAGGTGCTTACCTTCAACCAATCTCTGCTCCTAGGAAGACTGTATGCTCTGATTGGCTAACCCTACGGCAAAGGGGCAAAGGACAATGGCTTAAGCTCCAATCACACTATATTGAATGGTTTATTTGCAAGAAAAAGAGGACTTTCTTACCAGACTGGAACAAAAGGATTCTGTAAAAGGAAAACAACCACCCATATCCATTGCATGAGAGAGGCAGGTAAATGGACACATTTGCCTGGTTCCCAAGCATTGTAAAAAGGGCACCATGAGTTAAGCATTGTCCCCTTAAAAATCCTCTTTTAAAATATAAATATTGAAGTTTGGATATGGATATTTGTGTCTAGTCACATATCAGTGCGAAAGTGCTTATCAAAATCTTATTCTTGATGCTGGGATTGGCCAAGACAATAGGCTGCTTTGGGGGAGAAAGAGGATCTCAAAATGTAAGGTCCCCAAGAGGGCATAAAGGGGTGGTCACAAACAGGAAGTGTGCACCTACCCCCTCACAGCCTGATCCAGGGCTGGCCCTGACTCTTCTGTCAACACGTGAATGGACCCTTGGTGAATGGACCTATCTTGCAAATGCAGGTCTTTCCTTCCCCATCCATTCACTCTCCCATTTTTTCCTTAGCACCTTCCCATCCTAGGAACTAACTATTCACAGCTTTTTCCTCAGAACTCCCATCCCTCATGCCTGCGAGATGGCCAGATCTCTGTCCCCGGGGCCCAAAGGAAAAGGTTCATGGGCAGAGCTATCCCTGCAAGGGCAGCAGCTCTTCTACATTTGGGCATTAATTCATAATCAAACATTGATGAATCATGCTATTTTACTGAAAAGCACAGTCCTTAAGTCAACCACCTAATCTAAGGGAAGAAATTAAACTCTAAACCAACATAAACACATTACAAGTCATTAGTGTAATTAAAAAGGAATGTATAATTAAAACATTTGTGTATTTTAGCTCAAATTCATCTGCGGTCGGAAATTTTAATGAACTGTTCATCAAAGACATCTCGGGAGTCTGGGGATAAGTTTAGCATAACAAGAAACTGAATGTTTTCTTCCCCTCTGCTTCAGGAACCCCATTCCCTCTGGTTTCTAAAAAGCAACCTGTCATTGGTTCCACCAAACTAATAATGATTCTAAGTGGTTATGATTGCTTCCGCGTTTTAAACTGATGTTATCTTTTTATCCCTTAAGAATCATGTTTTTCATAATTACTTCTCTTTTGTCCTTTCTTTAAGACAAATGATTTTGTAATTAGTGATGAAGGAAGGAGTCGTCACTCCAAGACATCTGTCAAGTTGTCAGGAAGTATGTCTCCCTGTAGCTGTATTTAAACTTTCTGTTTAATAGCCTCTTGCTTTATTTCACAAGAACATCTCTGCGGAATCATGCCCAGGATCCCCTAATGATCAGGTTCTATAAAACACAGAGCAATTAGACTGTAAGAAATATCGCTCCCCAAACGTCCTTCCTATTCATAATGTGCACCTCTCCCTCCTAACATTCCCTTCACCCAGGCTCCCCACCCACGCGGATGCTCCTGCTCCATGGGCTCTAGTTTTAGACTCTAACCGATGAGATGGCTGAGTGTGTCAACAATTAGGCTGACGTTTTCCCCAACTTCACCATTGGGTTGTGACAATACTCTCTCTAACTACAAACAAATGGCAAGATGTTGCTGGAAACAGAATACTGCTCCCTTGGAGGGAGCAAAGCCACACCAGGGTTGTATATTTCTGTGCACCCTACAGAGAAGTGACGTGCTTGTTCACGTTTGCTGTTCCTCTGTATTGTCTGCATCAAGGAACAGCCTCCCAGTGACTCCTAAAGCCTCATTCCTTAGGAACAGAATCCAGACTGAAAGAAACGTCCTGTGGAGTGCTGAGGAATATGAACAACCTGTCTTAGGACAGTGTTCAAGCTTGTCACCGATCTCCAATTCAGATGCAATTCTGTCAATAGCTAAAACCCTAAATCTCATAGAAATCTCAAACTGCTGTGATCACCCACTCTCTTTGTTTTTCCATAGCCTATTTAACTCATGACTTTTGTTCTTCATAAGAAAAAGCTAGGCACAGAGAGTTCTGTGATTTTCCAAGAGTTATGCACAAGTATCAGACTCATGGATAGCAAAACTTGCTGAACTGCAGTCTGATTCTGACTTTCCACTGGGCCCTGGAAGAGACACGGAGATAGCACTGACCATGTTGAATGAATGGATGCATTAATTCTCTTCTATGTCTTAGGGAAAGTTTGCAGCTGGTACATCTGCCCCTTCTTGTGAGCATCCTTCTGGCTTTCCCCTCCTTCAAAACACCCATATTACTGCCTGGGTCCCAGGAATTTGCCATGCCTTAAAATCTCTCTGAAAATTATCAGGATAAAGTGGGAAAACTATTGCTTAAAATATTTTTCCTCACAGGTGTATTTGCATTTAAGAACAGACTCTTGAAGATCAAAAAACTTCTCGGAGACACACACACACAAAGTCATTATAAGGCAGAATTCAGGCATCAGAGAGTTTAAAGAATCAAGACTTTGTTTTCCAGTGGGGCTGGAAGACTGGTACAGGATCTCCTTTCATCCCTCCTGTGGCTCCTTATTCTTCCTGCCTGGGTGCAGTACATGAAAGTGTTGCAAGATGGAGGAAGAAATGCAACCAATTCAGGGGCTGAAATCATAAGCAAAATAATTATATAATTGTGCTTACTTTCCTGGTTAGTTTTCCAACCTATCCTTTCATGGAGCTCATGGATCATGATTATATTTAAGATTGAAATCAAATCACAAATGCCTCTAAGCTACACTTATCTTTTTCTATTTTAAATGCCACTGCTCCCTTGTGGCTATTTCCATGTTCTTTAAATTATTGTCATTCTTACTTCAACTTTAAAAACAAAAATCATTCTTCACATCAGTGTCAGACTGATCATCTTAAAACACTAGTTGCATCACTACTTTGTCTTGCTGCTGTCAAGAGGCTGAGAAGCCTCCCTGACACTCAGGGGTTAATTCATGGCTTCCTGTCACCTTCCATCACCTCGCCCATCACCATTGCTTATTTTATAGAAACAGACATTCTGAACTCATTAAATTTGGCACCGACCTTTGCTCCACTCAATCTATTCTGATTCCTATTGGCTTAATTTTATTGGCATTATTGCAAGAAGTAGATATATTGAAAAGGTTTTAAGTGCTGAAAATACCAACTTGCTGGCCTTGGTCTGCCACCTCTACCTTCAAATGAGAGAACTAAACCTCTATCTTGTTGAAGCCACTATTATTTTCCTTGTTGATTACTAGCAGCTGAATGCAATTCTTAATTGACTGCAAATGGATGGGAACAACTGACTACACCTGTTTTACCTGTATCACCTGTTACTCATGACTTCCTTCCCAACTCCCATGTTGTTTGTTCTTTGGTTTGTTTCTTAATTCATTTGTTTGTTTGAAATATTGTGTTGGAGGCTCTGAAATTCTGAAAATATTTAATCCAAATAGTGAAACCAACCTTCAGGCCCTCACTTGAAATGTGCTACCCAACCAGCACCTCCAAGATTCATTCCTGGGCTCTCCTTTCTTTTATCCAGCAGTGGCCTGCCTGACAAGGACCCCAAGGTGGAGAAAATTGTATACACATCTAGTCATATCTGCTTCCCACTACTCCACTTGCCTCTGGTCAATAACTGGTATGGTCTTGAGTGGTTTCCAACCATTTATGTGAATTTGTAAACATATAGAAGCACATCTTGAGAGTAGAAAAGTAACCCCAAAGAAATGTTTTGAATGCATTTCAGACCATAGGAATTAAACAGTTGTGGGTTGAAAAAATTAGTAAATAATTGAATTATAGACAGTGAACATTGTAGATTTCTTTTTTTTAAAAAAAAAGGAAAGATAAGACACTATCACAGTGTGAATAGGTAGAAAGTTTTGACTTGTGGAAGTTCCAAAACTTCACGAATGTTTTTATCATATGAACTGAGAAAATTATTTTAATGTTCTATGATTCCTTCTGGAAGATACTCTAGTGTCTCCTTTGATTGTTGCTACTTCCACATCTTGATGTAATATTTGTGTGTTGGGGAGCCACCAGTGTTGGTATTTTTGAAAGTCTTTGTCCAGGTAGGTTACCACTGAGATGACCCTTAGCTCCATGGCCTGTCTCTCCCTTTTGTTCAATAGCTCTTTTGTGTACCTTCTACTGTTATCTTTTCGATGACTCTTGAAAATATATTAATATATACTGTATTGGGTTTCACAGTCCCCAGGCAAATAAATATTTAATTGTAACAATGAGCATTTATTTAAAAATCCTGGGCTCAATCTCATGTACTTTGACTGCAGAAATTATACATATAATCACGTGCCCCCATATATCTCATACAATGCAATTCCTTAAGGCCTGGAATGAAACTATTAAAATCCTATCTTGATTTCCAGGGTGGGTGAATTAAACACACACGTTTATCTCTTAATCTCTCTTGAAACCCAAGTATAATGGGGCATCAAAAGAGGCAAACCCTAATAATGGCAAAGAAATACAAGAGCTGATGGAATATGTCAACAAAACATGAGGAACTGGAATGAGACAGGGAGTCACTGGCAGAACATATCAGAGGAAGCCCAAACCTAAATGCCTATAGGAAGATAGCCAGATATTGGCAAGATGATTCATGAAAGAGGCCTGGAGGAGTTTAAAATTGGAAGACACCAGAACCGTAGATAATGGAAATGTCAGGGCTTAAAACTGGAGGACAGATTAAAAGTGTTTTTAGGAGCAATTAAATACCCAGGTGCCATCTCTCACCTTGTGCAGCCAGGGGACTCAACTCATCAGTGATTTCAGAAGAATAGGGGTTTGTTTTCTGAAGCAGTGGGACCACAAAATCTCTTTTCTTAGGAACAATAGCCATTATTGAAGGCGGAGGTGAAAGGAATGTGTCTAAAACAGATTTTTCAGGAATGTTTATACAGCAAAATAACGAGATCCTGGCCTACTTCTCTTTATTTTCCAGAATGCTGGAAAATCAAGCCTTCTATCTCTCTAGCAAGCATCTGAATGACTCAGAAAACACTCTGGCCCAAATGAAAAAGCTAATCACTCTCTGATTAATCTAGAGTGGCAACCACCTTTTGACAGCCCTGCTTGTGAACACAGACATCCAGATCAGTTCCTAGGGCCTCACTCTTCTCTTAATTATAAATGGATCACAAGTAATCACCTGGTGTTTGTGGAAGGACTGCAAAATAAGAATGAAAGAGAGAGCAAAGCAAAGGGATAAAAAGAGATCAGAAGAAACAGAGAACTTCAAAACTTCCAAAAGTCTAAAAGGGCTTCCTTTATCCACAGAGGAAAATCAATATGCCACATCTGTAAAGTGAAAATTGGCTGCTTCACAAATTTTTTGATTTAGAAAAAAAGGAAAGGCTACTGGAAATTGAAAAATTTAGAGTAGAAATTTAAAAGTTCAACCCAAGAAATAAAAGAAAACAAATCTCTTAGAAAGAAGAATAAGAAAACAAAGAGATAGAAAATAAAACAGAAAAGATAAGAAAACTAGAACACAAATCAGTAGCATTCCTATACACCAACAATAGTCAAGCCTAGGATCAAATCAAGGACTCAATACTTTTCACAGTAGCTACAAAGAAAATGAAATACCTAGGAATATATTTAACCAAGGAGGTGAAAGGTCTCTACAAATAGAGCTACCAATCACTGAGGAAGGAAATTACAGATGATGCAAACAAATGGAAAAACATACCATATGCATGGATCAGCAGAATCAACATTCTTAAAATATCCATACTACCCAAAGTGACTTATTCAACGCAATACCTATCAAAATACCAATGTCATTTTTCACAGATCTAGAAAAAATAATTCTGTGCTTGGTTTAGAAGCAGGAAAGAGCATGAATAGACAAAACAAATGTTTATTGCAGCATGATTCACAATTGCAAAGATGTGGAATCAACCCAGGTGCCCATCAATTCATGAGTGGATTGATACAATGTGGTATATGTATACCATGGAGTACTACTTGCCATAATAAAATGAATTAATACCTTTTGTAACAATCTCAGTGGAACTGGAGACCATTCTTCTAAGTGAAGTATTGCAAGAATGGAAAAACAAACACCACATGTACTCACTATTAAATTGAAACTAACTGTTCAGCGCTCATGTGCACAGACAGAAATAAAACTCAGTGGAAATAATGTGGCTGGGAGAGGGGTGGAGGGAATGGGTGAAATCATACTTAAAGGGTACAACGCACACTATCTGGGTGATGGGCACACTTATAACTTTGACTTAAGCAGTACAAAAGCAATCCAGGTAACCAAAACATATGTACCCCTGTAATATTATGAAATTAGAAAAAAGAAAATAAATAAATAAAAATAAAGAAAACTAGAACATCTGTTCAGCGTTACAGCACAAGAGTGATAGGAATTAAAGAAAAGAAGAAATAAAAGAGAATAGATGTTATTATAAGAGAAATAATGTAAGAAAACATCCCAGATCTAAGTAATGTTTATAGATTTAAAAAAAAGAGTTTATCTAATACCAGATACAGTGAGTGAAAAAAGACTCTCAGTAAGTGATATTAATATAAAATGCAGAAAATGTAGGGCTAAAGAGAAGATCCGAAATGTCTATAGACCAAAAGAACAACAACAACAACAAAAAGCAAGGAAAACAAACAAACAAAACAGGGAAGGAGGTGGCTTGGAATCAGAATCAAATTTCATTTATAAAAACAGGATATATGAAAGGAAAAAAAGGAGGAAAGTCTTTAAATTCATAGAAAAGATCATCGTTGAGTTAGAATTTAACATAGAGACAAAATTCAATCAACTATGAAGGGAAAATAAAGATGTGTTCAGATAAACTGAGTTTTTAAAACTGTATCGCCCATGCACTCTTTCTCAGAAAGCTACTATGAAAGAGTTTCCACTTAAACAGGAAAGATGGAAACATGGGGTCCAGATGGAGGATGTGGGACTTCAACAGAGGGAGAGGCCATGGGAAACTCAGGATGATGGTGAAGGGAAATCCCCGCATCACAAATGTGTCTAGAGTATAACCAGCCTAGACTGAAACAGGGAGAAAGAGGGCTGCCACAGAGATATCGCCAAAGAAAATAAAAGTGCAACCGATGTTTATTATTTGACCCTTATAAAAGTATTTAGATATTATGTGCTCTATCAGAGAATTTGGGGGTGAATGTGAAAACTAAGCCAGAGAGAGAGAGGGAGAGAGAAAGAAAGAGAATGACAATTGTTATCTTCAGAAAAGAGAAATTGGAAAAGAAAAAATTAGGCCAAAATTATATTATAATCATAGTTCATTATATGAATCAACTGTGAGCAATACTTACACAGTTCCTTATAATGTTAACAGCAAATTTTGATTTAACCTGCAAATTGGCAGAATGATGGGAAGGGAAATGTTGAAGAGCATGGTGGAAAACAATGTATTTGTGTGTGTGTGTGTGTGTGTGTGTGTGTGTATTGCTACATATCATCAACAGACACAATGGAAAATTGTGACCCTAGATATCACAGAATCAGTATTTTTAGAGAGGAAAGAGAAGTTACATGCCTTTTTGTCTAGTCTTCTTTAGTAGAATTTGGAAACCCTATAAAAGATAGCTGGTTTCCTTTAAACAAAAATGGCAAAGCAGAAATAAGAGCCACAATTCTTTGTTGCTTCTTTTGTTTCCATAATACTCTTCCCCCAAAGCATCATCTTTCAATATAGACACATATTTCAGATGCACAGTGGAGATGTAGAACAGGATTCAAGGAAGGTCTTTCTTGGTAAACATGCTGACGATGTTCCCTCACTACCACTTTCAAGTTGCTGGTAACCACCTAGTCTCAAAGACCCCCATTTCCTCTACAGACTGGTGGCAGATAGTGTAGCTATCAGGATTTATATCACTGTACCATAAAGGACTGAAATCACTGTATCCACTTTGTGTGTACTGTGTTGCTGTCATTACATGTGTGCGTGTGTGTGTGTGTGTGTATCTTGTCTTTCCATCTAAACCAGGAGTTCCCTGGGAAGGAAACCACATCTTCTGTTTCTCTGTATCTCCCACAGCAGTGGGCCAAAGTCCCAGTAAAAAAGCAAGGCTGTGAGGAAATCTTTATACCACTAACTACTAGGGCTGGGGGAAAAAACAAAACAAAACAACAACAACAAAAAAACACCACATCACTGTCAGCACGTAAGGGTACCAAATAATAATTACAACAAACAAACAAAAATTTTGCAATAATAATGTGAAATATAATAATTGGTTGTTTCCAACCAACTGGATGCTAAAAATGTGCCAGGTGTTGTTCTAAGTGCTTTGTATACCTTAACTTGCTAAAATTGCAACAGGACAATCATACAAGTTGAGTATGATTATGATTTTCATAAGGCAGGAAATTGAGGCACAGTGAAGTTCAAGGTGATGAGGGCAAATGAGACAGGACGTCTGCTCCTGCTCTCTCACACCATGTGTTTTGATCTTCACTGGCGACACTATTCAGAATGTTCTTATTTATCTCCATGGCTGATCCCCTCCAGAATCTATACTCTGAGAACAAGCATGCTGTCTCACACATCTCTTTAACTCATAAAGTTTTAAGCATAGAACCTCATAAATGGGAAGCCCTCAGCACTTATGTCTGAGCTGAAAAGACAAGAAAGCTGTGATGGATGAGGAAGCCCACTGCGCAATCTCTGACGTAACACAGAGTCCTGGGAGATTGGGGTAGACAGGGCACAGAATGCTATTGCCATTAAATGATCCTAAATAACTTCAAAAGTGCACATGCTATTAAGAAATCTTTTATGTGATGTAGGTGTCATTTGGGAGAATTTTACAACTTTTTAAAAAATCAAATCAAAACAGTATTTATAGATATCTTTTTGTGTTAATCTGTTACTAACTAATGGTTTATCTTTTGGAGATTTGAATCAGTGTGATTCAGGAGGGTCTTTCATAATAGGTAAAACAAATAAGATGGCTTTGGCTGAGTTTTAAGAGAGAAAGAAAAAATATTGAATAAAAATGATTTTACTGGAACATTTCATATAATTTTGTTAATATCCACTTCGTCACATATATGAAAAGTTACAGGACAGATTTTTTTTCAAAGAAATGCATTGGACACTAGCTATATTAACTCAAGTCAGCATATAATGCTGCATAGCTGAAAGCTCTGGTTTGTTAAATTCTGATTAAATGGGATTTCTGTTTTTGTTTTGTTTGTTTTTCTGCATCAGGCCTTCACGAGCTTATCCTACAATCAATACATGCTTTTTATATTTTGTCTTTACCAAGCTGGGAGACTTTCAAATTATTGTCTGGCGTTTGGTCCCTCAGGTGTGAGGCATTTCAGTCTGAGAGGACTTCTGAGTCCTTTGCTGTGTGTGTGTTAATTAGAGTTGGTTTCATGATCTTTTCTGTCAGTTTCCTCTGCTCCACAATTTGAGAGACAGTGATGCTAAACCAATCCCTAAAGGTCTCTGGAGACCATTTCCAGTTGCATTACTGATTTATTTTTGTCTTGACCAGATGGCTCCAGGTTCCTGTGACTGTACGGGAGTCCTTTTGATTACCCTATTTATCTCTCCCAGTGCTCAATTTAAGGGTCAAACCTCATGTAACACATTTGCCAGCAAGATAAACCATTCAAGCCCACTGCTGTTTGGACACCATACTTCTGACATATGCTGTGTGCCTCATTACACACCAAAGTTATTAGATTTAATACATGTTTTTATAAACTCCATAACAAAAGCAGGCAGGGTTTTTGTTGATCTGTCTGTAGATTCTTCAGAACATGCTGCCAATGGAAGGGCAGCATCCAGGAGAACTCAGTGGAGAGGAGGGGACTTTGCGGGTCCCCCAAGGCTCCCTGATTGAAGCCTTCCTAGCCTTTATGGAGGTGGCCATGAAAAAGATGAGCAGAACATTTTTAATGAAACCAATAAAAATGCAAAGGAAGATTTAATGTTTAAAGAAACAATAAATCAAAAGTGACAACTGAAATGCAATATTTCACCATGAGATTGAGGAAATCAATTCATCCAAAGGGCACACTTGGCTTCTGTTAAAAAAAAAGAAATCCTCACACATACCCACACAATAAAAGCTATCTTATCAGCTGAGGCTAAATAAGCTCTAGTTAATGGATTTTGAAACCTTGAAAAACATGCATGAAGCCAGACAATATAGAGTCTCATATCATTTGGATATGTATGCATGCATGCACACACAGCCCCCCCAACAATATCTACAATCTAAGAATCATAAATTACTATGATCAGAACTCTCTCTAAGTCAGGATTAGGTCATCAAAAAAATACATTGTTAAAGATGTTCTGTAAACTCAGAATTAATTATTAATTTTTTTATTCTGATTCCTAAATCATTTCCCTTTAAGACTTCTCATGCAATGAAAAATATTACGTGAATCCTAGAAGCAGAAGTAGTAACTTGAGTTCCATCCCCAGGAGAAAAACAAAGAGAATCAGATGCTTTGGGCTTATTTCATTAAGCTTATGTAAAGTGACCCTAGAGAAAATTAAATTTAACAAAAAATATTTTTGCTTAATAAGGGCTCACAAGTCAATGAGAAATTGTCACCTGCATTTAAAATCATAATGTAATGTAGTTTATGGCAAGGGCTATAACAAAGGTTAAAAGGTGCAATAAACATGGGCCCAGGCATCTTGAAATGGATTGCAAAGGTGGTGTGATTTGTTCTAGACCTTGAAGGATGAGATGGAAGATAGCAAGCTGATAGATATAATCTGAGGAACAGAAAGGAGAAGTTAAGGATAGAGAGTGATTTCAATGGTGCAAGTAGATAAAGATTATAAGCAAGGTAGTACAAGAAATATGTGAGAGACAAGGAACATGTGTGCAGGAGGCAATGTGAGAGAATAGTGGATAGAAGAGTAATGTCAACAATAGATACCAATGGAATTAATAAAAATGGCTGTATATGGGATGCTTAGTCATGGGACTGTGCCAGGTGGGTGTCATGCCTTATCTTTCCCAGTGCTCAATTTATTCCTCTTCACAGCTCTTCAAAGTAGTACTAGCTTCACTTTACAGCTGAGGAGACCTAGGCATTGATTGCAATGTCGTATCAGTTGCCCAATGTCCCCGAAATTGTAATTGGCACAGGTGAGATTGCAAACCTGTGTGACTCTGTGCTGTGAAGATACTGCAGAACTCTGTGCTGGTGCCAGATGGGAACTGAGTCAGGGGCTTCTGGTTGTCCAGTCAGCTCATCCACTGGAGACTCTACTCCTCCCCACACCCCTGTATCCTGTTTTATTCCTTCCACCTGCAATGTCCTCCCTCTGCCCTTCTCCAAATCGTATAGTCCCACTATCACCACAAAACTACCCATGACATGTCTCATCCTTAGTGACTCAGTTCTTTTAACTATGGCAATTACAATCTTCCAGTCAACACTCGGTCATCTCCTTGGATTTCTCTGGAAATATTGGTTCACGTGTGCATCTTCTGCTATGGACTGCATGTTTATGTTCCTCCAAAATTCACATGTCAAAACCTAATCCCCAATGCAATAGTATTAAGAGTTGAGGCCGGGCGCGGTGGCTCACGCCTGTAATCCTAGCACTCTGGGAGGCCGAGGCGGGTGGATCGCTCAAGGTCAGGAGTTCGAGACCAGCCTGAGTGAGACCCCGTCTCTACTAAAAATAGAAAGACATTATATGGACAACTAAAAATCTATATAGAAAAAAATTAGCCGGGCATGGTGGCGCATGCCTGTAGTCCCAGCTACTTGGGAGGCTGAGGCAGTAGGATCGCTTAAGCCGAGGAGTCTGAGGTTGCTGTGAGCTAGGCTGACGCCACGGCACTCACTCTAGCCTGGGCAACAAAGTGAGACTCTGTCTCAACAAAAAAAAAAAAAAAAAAAAAAAGAGTTGAGAACTTCAGGAGGTGATTAAGTCACAGGGGCAGAGTTCTCATGAATGGATGATTATCCTTATAGAAGTGGCCTCAGAGACCTCACTTGTCCTTTCTGCCATGTGAGGACACAGTGAAAGATGGCTATCTGTGAGCCAGGAAGTGGACAATCATCAGACACCAAGTCTGTTGGTGCCTTGATCTTGGACTTCCCAGTCTACAGAACTAATAAGCCACCCATTGTATGGTATTTTGTTACAGTAGCTCACATGGACTAAGACATCTCTCCAAAGAAACTTCTGTTTCTTTAAGGGGAAGAAATATTTTTCTGCCCTTCTTTCGTATTTTCCTCAGAGTTAAAAACTTACTTATGATGATCTATTGATGGATCTTTTTTATCCTAAAGAATCCACTCAGCCCCATCTCATATGCTTGTCAAATGTCTTATTGAGTGTCTCCCTCGACAACCAAGCCTTGCAACACGGGTTTTCTACGTATGAGCCTGAGGTAGACTCTGGGACACATACAATCTCACTTAGTTCTCACAAGGTGTTGCCTGGTACAATTCAGAGGTACTGGGGCACATGACCAGAATCACACGTGCCAATGCAGAGAAGGATGGCTCAAGATTTGAATATGGGTTTGTCCTTCTCTAGAGCCAAGATCTTCTCCTGCATAGCCCTACTTCCTCTCAGTGTATATTTTCACTGGATCACCAGTCTAGTAGATTTTTCTTAAGCCTTGTGAAGTTTTCTTAATATCACTACAGTTGTGTAGTTAAATAAACAAGACTTGGGTTCCATGGCCTTTAATGTAAGGGCATAAAATAGAACCGATTTCATGATAATATAAACTGAACATTTGTATGGATGACACCCAATTTTATCTGAAATGTTATACTTGAAATAAGAGGAAGCATATACATAAATGTTTTAAACACCTGATATCCTATGTTTCTTAAAACAAAATTTAACCATTTTCTAGTACATCTTTTAAGAATATGTGCATTCTGCATGTTAACAGCAGTTATTGAATCCACTTCAAAATGTGTTTCTATAGACATCAAATTTTGTACTGTGCAGCAATATAGTTGTTCAATTGTTTTCACTTATTTTTTTCCTCCTTCAATTACATGTCAGCTGTCACTTAGCCTGCTGTCATCAGGCATATATCTAAGAACCCACTTCTAGGTCACTGCTTCTAATTCCTGTGGGAAAGGATGATAGTTAATGAAATCACAGTGCCTGAATCAGAGCCCAGGGGAGTAAAACATGTAGGCTTAGTGCATGGGCTTTGTCACAGCTGTTTTAGGAACGTAAAGGCCTTTTGTGACATCTTCCTTGTCTGTGTTGAGGTTGTGGTGACTGAAGTCTGTGGACAGATGTTATGGAAAATATAAATTCTGTGAAGTCTTTAGCAAGATCTTTGTTTAGAGATAGCAACAAAGGAACCCAATTCTTTTGATTCTTAACATAATCTAATTTTGCAGAAAACAACACATCATAGATCCATTGCCCATGGAGTATGTAAGCATCGAAAAGGTTTTATGCCTAGTAAGTTTGGAGCCAAGATTCCTTTGACGAAGTGAAAGAAATGGTGTGGAGTGAGCATTCCAGGCTGGGCAGTGAAGGAGCAAAGCTGGGGTTGGGGGCGGTAAGAATAAGGAGGTCTCACCTGGGGTGTTAATAACGTAGGTGGGCTTGATGTCTAACCAGCAGGAGACACGATGATTTTTTTTTTTCAGAGCCACGAGAGAAGGTTAGATTTAAGTTTCACTCCATCTTCAATGCGCAGAGTTCTTTTGCCTTCATGTATACTCAGAATGACTTTGGGATTCTTATCGTTGCTTCTAATTTAGACCTGTGACTATCGGCTTTTTCACAGAGCCAGAGCCTCTCTGAAGTCGCTCCCTATGAGGCTTTGTGAAAAATTTGGACAGCTTAGGACACACATATGTAGGGGAGGAAAAAAAAAAGAAAAAGAAAGAGCAATGAGAAAGTGGGTATATTTTATTTTTCTGCAGTTGGCCTTTATTTTTTAAATAACCTTGTACTCCTTTTCAATTTCCCCTCAAACCGTTTTTCCTCTGCTCGCTCCCTTTTTCTTCGTTATTTTAATGGCTACATCTTTGCTCTGATGTGTCAATGGGAGTGGAAAATCCTGTGAAGCCAGGGCTTAATGAAACGCCAGCTGGAACAGAGGGATAAAGTTTCTTTGGAGAGGCTTCAAAGAGAAGCGGGCTGGGTGAGCTCGGGGACAATGGTGCCCAGGCCCGAGGACAGGGGCAGCCTGGCCAGCTGGCCCAGCCCAGCCCTAACGAGGCGTGAAGGGATGGGGACCCACGTCATTGTGCAGTCGGGAGTGCAGGATGGGGGATTTAAGCGCGCGCACACGCACACACATAGACTGCATGCTTATATTTCACAACAAATGGTTTTCTTGTGAAATGAGGGGCCAAAATGTGACTCCTGCCAGGAGAAGCATGAGCTAATTTTGCTCAAAAGCCCTGGCTTCCAGAAAGCAGGCAAGCAGCTTCCTTCCCAGCCCCCCCCCATTTGGAATAAATTTTACGTTTCTTTTTATAGGAGAATTACCACGGAAACCTTAGTTTTGATAGGACTTGAGAGAGATTTATGAACACTCATTGGTCATTTTTGGTCAGGTGGCATTTCTCTTTTCTTTTTTGTGAATAAAGCAGGAAAAGCAACTTGGAAATAGGCTATAAATCTAGAAGGCTCAAATGCCACGTCTGGTTGTCGGCCCCAGTTAGGCCTCTGCTTCAGAGGCCCTTGTCCTTTGAATGGCATCAAACATAATCAGATGCAGTTTGTGGCTGGAAGGGATTTTTAGGAAATGACAAGGTACCTCAGCCTGTACCCTCCTCCATTCCTATATATTAATGTGCTTTGTATAAAACCCACTGTCTTACCCCTGGTGTTTTGCTAATGAGGGTATTTGATTAATTACATTGACTAGCTCAGTTTAGTAAGTTAACCTGAAAAATCCTTAAAGCTATAGGGGTTTGTTTTGTTTCCTTCATGCCTCTGCAAACCGAGTCTTCTGAAATTTGAGGTGTTTCAAGTCCAGAACAAGCATAGAAAAGATAATTTCTCCCCATTTCCCTTGCTTATGAGAACTGACAAACAAGGGTTTGAGGTATGTTTTATGTTCCAAATATTTACTTAGAAACCGAGATTGATATGTTTCCTGCTCCTCATGGCCTAGAAAAATAAAATATGGACCTTTGCTCAATTCAGTTCCAGAAGCAGGTATAAATCACCCACCATTTGTGGCTACAGTGCTACTTGCTAAGAAATAAACCCAAATAGGACATTGCCCCACCTTCAGGAGGCTTCCCTGTGGGAAAGACAGAGTTCTGCATAAGAAATTCCACTTTTGTTGGTCAAAAACATCAGAATACCATACATTTTATACAATTCAATCTAATTTGGGGGTAAATTTTCAGAAAGAAATAAGTACAGGATTACATAGCCTTACATAACCAAGGCTTGCTACAGGAGGTGGTATTTAAGTGTCATTGATAAAGAAAGAGAGGGAAGGATATTCCAGAGGAAATTCCATAAACAGATTCCTGAAAGAAATCAGTGACGTGGTATGTGAGAACTACAAAAAACCCAGTATAATTGTTTAAAATGATTAGAAGAGGCAAAGTGTCTGGGGAGACTGTTAGAGGCATCAACAGAATAAAAGAAAGGAGGGCTTCGTATGTCAACCTTGGGATTTACTCTGTAGGTTCTAGGGAGGCCAGGAAGAGTTTTAATTACTGGAGTGATGGGGTCGAGTGTTTTTGTCAAGTCTGTCTTGGTGTTGCCTGGTCCTTGGTTTCCCCCAATGCTGAAGAATGGGTACGGGTACCAAGGCGATGACGGGTCAGTCACATCCACACTCAAACAAGCAGCTTGATTGTGTCAAAGAAGGAAGCTTGACAAAATGGAAGTATGTTCTGGAGAATTACAGGTCTGCTCCGCGTGTACAGGAGACCCTGAACACTATGAAGTTTCCCCTTTTTTATGGTGGTTCCCTAATTTTATGCTAAATTGGGGGTGAAATATTCATGTTTATCTGGGGAAAAGAGTGGAGAGTTCCCGGAATCGGAACCCTAACATTCCTTGTCTTTGTTTGGGCTTGCCTGGAATTGTCCATGGTGACAGAAGGTGTGATTTTTTTTTTTTTTTTACTGTGCTAATGAAGGAATTTCATTCCAGGTCATGACCTACTCTGCGCATGTCTCGTTCTGGGGAAAGTTCCTAACCTCAAAGCTCCTGTGGGCGTGGTTTCTTCTCCTCACTCGTATTGATCCCAACCTCTTCGCCCAACCTAACACTGTGTGTTACACTCTCCTCTACCAAAATGATCCCTCGTTCTTGCTATCCCCTATTCTTCCAATTTATCAGACCACGATAGAATCCCATCTCCTTTGTAAAACCAAAAATTTTCCCTCTGCAAGTTTGTATTTACTAAGATGTTGACCACCTGTTTGATCTTCAGCAAGAAATGCTTCCATTGAGTGTGAGCTTATCTGTGCATAGCCATCACATCTACTTAGTTCGATGCACCTTCCCTTAAACTGCTATGATGAGACCATATTTATTTGCTCTCTCTACAGCACCTATTTGTTATGTAGGACATCTTGACTGACTGATGATCATATATGGTATCCTTTCCTATAACAGCCATTGGAGAAACAGTCTTAAGAAAATATCTTGCATTTGTATGACATTTTAACCTTTGTATCAACATATATTATCATAGCACATTGTCAGTATGATCTCTTCATTTAAGAGATAAGCAGGGAAAGAGTGTTATTCCAATTTTAATAGAGCTAAAGGAATTTCAGTGACTTGCTTAAAGTCACAGAGCAAATTAGTCTCCAAACTAAGAGAGATTCAAGGTCTCTTGGGTCCTATCTTGTGCCTCGTCCCTCCGTCTTTCACAGGATTCCAGTATTATGAATTAACCCTTGAGAAGGTGCAATGAATACCTTGGGTAGCACAAAACATGGTGTGCAACAAGTTTCAATTACTTGTGAGGGGGTGGGAAACATACAACTGTGATTGAAATCTATAAGTAGTTCAAATACTTCCATTTAATTCATCATCTTCCTCCACGAAATGAAGGTGAGTGTCTTAATACAACACATTCCTTTCTCTTTTCTCTGATCTTAATACTTGTGTGTCTAGAGGACAGTTCCATTCCTAGTGCCCATGGTTATAGGTCCTATCCTTATGGAGAAGATTACCATGTGATCTTGAGCAAGACAGTAAGTCCTTACCTTGTGGACCTTATTGAAGATCCTTACCTATATGGACTTCAAATTATCTGAAAGTAAGATGGGGCTGATAAGATCTTCTCTTATTGCATCATGAAACAAATGGGTTATAATGAGAATCTCTGGCATAATATTTGTGAACACAAAGTTAAAGCACCATATAAGGGAAAGTTCTACCCCAAATTCAGCCCCAACAAGGGTAATTTCCCAACTTCCAGTACAAATATGGACATTTTTTCCTTTTGTAGATTCACAGACTACAAACTATTCACTCCATGGAGGTGGTGCTTATGTCCAGGCTGGTACATTTTGTATATCTGTATATTTTTTGTCTTCCTCCCTTACAGTAATTTATTCTTACAGTCCTTCACTATTTTCAAGCTTGTTTCTTCTAGATTACCTGACTACGTCCTAAATAAAACCCACGAGTATCCATCCAGCTGTATACTATAGTTTTCATTGCTCAGGGTCAATGGTGACCTGGCTAGTCAGTTGGTACAGGTCTGTCTAGTCCCTGTGCTAGATCAGTTTAGTCAGTTGGTGCAGATTCAGAACAGGAATTCTAGTCCTTCACACCTTAGGCATTGATCTCTTCCTAGGGCATCACCTCACTCGTTCTTACGGATGTATGTTCCAGTGGGAGCTATGATGTATACTTTGCTTTTCTAACACATGGCACATTGCTCACAGGAGGACCTTCAAAAACACCTAATTGAGTGGATGAATTTATGACTTCCAATTGCATCATGTATCATTTAATAAAGAAAAATAAGAACTTCAACCTCTTTGTTTGTTTTCCAACCATGTATTGTCTGCTTTCCATAAGTAAAAAGTATAAGTTTAAAACAGGTAAATATATGACATTTAGGTAATGAACATAAAAATTCTTCATATGTGATTACCTCATTATTATACCAGCTTCAAATTAAAGTTTTCTATACCCAAAAGGGAAGAAATGTGTGATTGTAAAGGTTACTATTTCTATTCAAGGCAAAGATGTGCTTAAGAAGCTGTAGCAGTTTTCTTTAATGTGTTAAAAGGAAGGGTAGCTTGGAGACCTGGAGGCTGTCTCTCAGCTTCGTGACTGAGAAGCTGTGTGACATTTGTCAAATCAATTAACCTCTCTGTGTTTGAGAGTTTCCATGTTTTCAGAAAGCTAAAATAATGCTTGTTTTCTATAGCTGTCTACACCCACAAAGCGAATGACATGTCTTAGGGGAGTAATGGCAATTATTTAGATGATTCAGGCCAAAATCAATCCTGCCATGAAGGGGAAGGAAAAAAAATGTGCATTTGGGCCTCAGCTGTCCAGATTGCCTGTCGACATCAATCAAATTCACAGAATAAATGGTTCAACCCTTTGCTTTCCTTTGCTTGTGTTATGAAAGCACCTTTGGGGGCACATTAGCTTGTTAAGACCAATGAGTGAATCGTTAATGGCTTCAGGCCAAGAAGACTTGAAACACAAGAAGGCTCTGGATTTCTGGGTTTCTAAAGATGTTCATCTCTGAAAGTCACCTTCAAAATTAGCATCAAAGGGGAAGGACAGATAAAAAGAGATCCAGATTTGGTTTTGTGTCCAGTGTATGCTCGACCTTATGATGGATATTTCTTCTTCTTGCCTCATTTGATCTTCACAATAAGAATATAATGTAGAGAGTTTCAGAAGAGGAAACTGAGGCTCAAAGCAAGTAAAGAACACCAAATTACACAATAAATATCTGGCAGTTTGGGGCTTGGAACTTGATTCCAAGTCTGTGAGCTATCCACTAATTACACTTGCCCCTAACATATGCCTGGCATGATTCAATAAAATTCAACAAACATCTCTGGGCCCCTACAAAGCAGCAGCTGTGATGCCAGGAGCTGAGCGCAGCAAAATAATGAGGTAAGGCCCTACTGTCATGGGCTCTTACCTGCACAAGGTGAGAGCGGCACACGTTAACCAGAAAGAAATGCTGCCTAAGCCACCTGCATGGGTGTGCAGAAAAGGAGCAGAACCCCAGGATCCTAGAAGCCCCTATAATAAACATGCTGGGAAGTTTTGAGTCTATAAAAATTTCTCCTGAGCCCAGAATCCATTCTTCTCTTGTATTAGACCTAAATCAAAGGGAGAGGGAAGCCGAGATGCATTGGTAGTACAGAGCAGGTGAGCCTGGCATCTGAGCCATGGAGGCCGGGGCTGGAATTCCAGCTGCAATCTTTCCCATGTGTTTCTCAAGGCACAAGCTGCCTAGCTTTTCTGAGCCTCAGAGCCTGCCATGGTGAAAGGCTGTTTCATAAGACTATTGTGACTCAGAAATCATGAAGGGAGAATGCTTGGTATAATATGTGGCATAGTTGGTGATCCCACCCTTATTGGTCTGATTTATTTATTTATTTATTTTTGTCTCAAAAAAAAAAAAAACATATTTGATGGGAAACTTACAAATAGGCCACTAAGGTCTATCAGCGATTGAAGAATGGATTCCTTTTCTGTTAGCATTGTTGTTCTTGAACTAAAGCCTTCATGAAACAATCAACCAAGAAATGTATATATTTTGATTAATTAAGCATTATAAGTGAGCCACTGTACTTACCACATTGATTATTCACCACCTACCAAACAGATCATGGCTTTCAAAGCCATTTCTATTTTAGTCCTGGTCATTCCTTCCAAAAGTGCAATTATAATAATGTTTGTTATATCATGTCAATTGCTGTTTAAACTATTGCAGACTAAACACTCTCCTTTTGTTATTCTGTATTTTCTATGCCCACAAATCCCACTCCATCATCACTGGTACATAAAGCAGCCTTAAGTAATAGTGCCCACTAATTGTCTTTTCAGAACCACTGGTCTCTATGCTTTCTACCTAATTAGGGGTGTACAGAGTGCCAAGGGCAAGTGGAAACTTTTCCTTATAGACCACAAAAGTTTCTTCAGGGCTGGGAGCCTTATTCACCAAAAACTCCAGCCAATGCCCAAAATATATTAAGTGCTTTATGTATTGATGGAATGGAATGATCTTTAAGAGCAAGAGGTATGGAATTAGCTCAAATAGCTGTCAAGATCATGTTTGCACGCTCTAAAAATGCATTGTAGATGCTCTACAAAGGTCTACAAAATTAGGATAAATAGACGGCAATAAGGATGGTTCTACCTCTTTGCTTCAATGTTTGTGGTGGTAATAGAGTTTTTAGGTTGAGAATATGTACACATTTATCAGATTCTCCTAAGGATTACTAACCAGCTATTGGTAGGTCTGGAGACAACATGTAATTATACCAGTTGAACCAAGTATAGAATGTTGATATGCACAAGACACTTGGTTGGCTTAACTAACAAACTGAAAGTTCAGATAACCTGGCTCTATGAGAATCCAGTCAATGGAAAGCAAGGTCAGATGTGTCCTGGAAGCTTAGTTTACATGAGACCCCCTGGCCCAGGAAGCTGACTAGTTGATCATCATGAAGCAAACTAGTAAAAGATCAGCGCCCAGTCTCAACCAGGGTGAGTGTGATATCCTCAGTGATCTGTCAAGAGAATGCAAACACAAAGGGAATTTTATTGAACAATGATAAAACTTGGATGTAGGTGAGGAGATACTGATTGGTGATATCAGAGTGGCTCAAAGAGATAAAAAGGGTTTGCAAAGGCCTCCCCTGCAGCCACCTTGAAAACTACAGTGGTGATAAGGCCTTTAGATTAGAGGTTACTCCCCAAAGACCCCAGGCAGAGAACTGAAATAAAAAAAGACAGATGATTAACAGGCAATACTGTGACCAGAAAGAGGCTAATGAGATTCCAGACTGCTTGTCCACAGGGCCAGCCATCACAGTGTCACCAAGCAGGGAGGCTGCTGTCCCTCTTATAACTACTCTTCTGAAACTGCATGTGTGACATAGCTTCTGATTCTTAGAGGCTTAATAGTGACACCATCTACTTAGTCTAGCCAGTCTGTGGCAGGGGAACAGGGTGCTGATTAACTGACTGAAGGGAGATGCCTGGTTGGAAGGCTGCAGAGGGTTTGTGCATGGGACTGGAAGCCACGGTCACCAGGGGCCCTGTGAGCAGGAGGGGCTGCCCTTTCAGGACTCTGCAGTGTCAACCTGTGTTCTTGGGTTTTGATTGATGAGGGTGAGGTTGACATCTGAACTATGCCATGTAGTTACTGTACAAGATTCATAAAGCCTAAAATAAAAAAAATATATAGGGGATCTTGTCTCCCTTCCTTTCTGGAAATGTGAATTTGTTTGGCATGTGGTTTAATATTTTACCCAAAAACAAACAAAAGAAAAAACAAATGAAAACAAACCAACAAATGATTATACACCTATTTCTACCAGGATGAGGATCAGAACTCATGGATGTGGCAGGGTCAGGAGATGGTACTGATGAAAGGAAAATTAGAACAGGACAGAGGAAACGTGGGATATCATCACAGTTCTGGTACTATTCACCATGGAAGTTTCTTAGTCCTCTGGATTCTCAGTTCCATCATCTGTGCTGTGAGCAACCCTCACCTTTATGAGGGAGATCAAATGAAATAATGGATGTTGAACTGATTTGAAACATTAAAAATATTATACACAAATGAGATATCTATGATTAAAGCATTTTTATTCATTACTTTGCTGATCAATAAGTGTTTAAGAGAAGAAATTGATCAAGAACATTGGTGGGGAGGAGTGTCAGTGACAATAAGTACCTTATCTTCATAGATGTCTCCTGAAAGGCTGATTAGAAAGCTTCCATAGTTATTAAAAATAAGGTTAAAATCCTGAAACTTTGAAGAGTGTCTGTTGATACATTCCATATTCACTGGCTATTTAACAAACCTACTATCTAACCATCTGCATAGTTAAAATTATTCTTCTTCAAAACTGCCAAGGTGTATAGGTCAGCATTTTTCATGCTTAGAGAAATCTGGATGGGGCTGCCATGTACAGCTGCATAGGCTGTGCATTATACAACTTTACTACAGCATCCACATAGACTTCAATGAGAATAGCATCCTTTAGTGTTGTTTAATAAGAGACCTTAATTCTTGGAATAATGGTAGAAGATTTTTTTATTTTTAGAATTTTTTTAAACTGTGTTTAACCCAAGTTGTGCTAAAATCAGCTTCTTGTAGGTTACCACTTTTTATGTCTTCAACATCTAACAAATGTAAAAAGTAGTTAGCTACAAATATTTTTGCTTTGGAGGAGGGCTGAGTTAATCTTTCCATGGATGTACTTTCTTTCTGTGCATGTCTCTCTGACATGGGGTTGTAAAAAGTGACTCTGATGTGCAGAAATTCCAGCAGGTGCAAACAGCAAGGGGTTACTTTGAGAGGGTGGCTCACACTCTGTACATAGACACCCAACTCTCCTTCCCACAGAGTTGACCTTGGATATAAAGGAAACCATTTTCACTTTCCAGAGAAAAATGCTGTCAAGAAAATGAGAGTATTTCATTTTCTTTGATTTGGCTATTGGTTGTTACTATTAGTTGCTAAGAAGTAATGACACTTTTATTATGATGATGACAAATGGAAGGTTGATGATGCACATTTTGGCATTACATAAACTATTCTCAATGAAGTAAATGCTTCCCAAAATGCAAACTTTGAAAAATGTACTTATTTTTGTTTCTTATTTATATCTGCATGTACATATTCTTAATCAAAACTTTATTGGAAATTGATCTTGAGGTTTGAGCTTCCTACCTTCCCTAACATCCCTCCTGCCTTAAGTCTCTTCTATCCTTCAGTTAGGAAGGAGGTGGCTGAATGCTATCTGATGATTTCTGTCTGTGCTACCCAAACTTCACATGTCCAATCACTGCCAGTTTTTTTTATTTGTGGGAGGTGGCCATAACCATATTGTTCTTTAAGCTACATTGCAGCTTTGGAAAATAATGGTGGCTTTTATTTTTCTTTTTAAAAAGCATCTCCAGAGAATAGCATTCTACACATGGTTTGCAAAAAAAAAAAAAAACAGTAAAAGTGAATGTGTTTGATTTGTGTTATTTGAAGAACTAACATCCTCAGAACTCTTTGCTCCTATATTTTAGCAAATAGGTTTAGTCTCCAATCCTTTCATTTATTTTGCATGTGTTTTGTATTACTTAGATGTCCTTATATTCTCCTACTTTGTCCTTTGCCTGTATTTTAAATCACTATTTTCTTGCTCATATTCAGTTCTCTTCTATTCCTCAGCTCACAAATTACCCTATTAATTTGTAAAATCTCTTAGTTTCCATGCAGGACTAAGGAGTAGTCTATAAAGAAAAACCAAGGGTCAGTTCTCTTTCTCTGTGGGCCACTGAAAACTGGAACCGCTAGAGGCCATGAGATTTTCAGGGGTGTTCTGTTCACTTGAGCTACTTTGCTGTTCTTCACTACAGACATTATTACATCAAATGGGAAAAAGAACTAGCTTGAATTAATCTTTTGAGACTTTGATTGATTATTGGTAATAATAACTTATGAAAATATTACTTTCTCTTAGATGCCATTTTGAACAGATTTGTACCTCTTTTCTGTGACTGGATTAGCTTGGTGAGAGGGAAGGTCACATAGACATTAGGTAAGAGATATAGAAACAGCAGCTCAGTCATGAAACTGGAAGACAGTATAGCAGTAAACCAAAATTTACTTTGCGAACAACTTTCAGGATACTGATCATTCCATCTAGAAAGTTCTAACCTGTATTTCCCTTCTCCTCTCATCCTCACCTGAGATGATTTCCCTAGATTTTGTCCTTGGTTTATTGACTGTACACTTATGGCTGTCCTTATTTGTGGATATTAAAGCAGCAACCTATGAATCTTCTTCATCATCCATCTTCATTGTCAAAGTTGCAGTCATTCCTCTGTGGGAGCCAATGTGGCAGAGGTGTCAGTTATATCACTCTGTATGGATGTTCACTTAGTTCTTGTTCAATTTCTCCAAATCTAGCTTTTTCTCTAGAATATTTTATATAGAGAATGAAATATGTATATTCATATTTTAAGTCATCTTCCAGAATTTTTCTGGTTTACCCACTCATATTCTTCATTAACAAAAATCTCTCCTCCTCTGAAAAATTGTCTCTAATAAAATCTGATCACTGTATGCTGTTCTCCTTTTCTGCCCAAGCTGCTCACAAATCATGTGACTGATCACTGTGGGGATGAGTCAACAAGGATAAGATGTATCAGCACAGATGTCTTACCTTGCTTCAGTATTTAAAACAAGTAAACTTGATAGAACTATGTCTCAAAAAGAGTCAGTTTTGCTGTATATAAATTATAGTTTTATTTTTAGAAAGTAATTATATTTTCCTTTTCAGCAAATGTTATTAGAGGTGCTATTTGCCAAGATCTGGATTCAACTCTAAGGTGAGGAGTTATCAGTTTTGCTTTTCTATGTTTTTATGGTTTATTCCTAAGAGCTAGAATTCTCTGAAAGCAGTTATTGATACAGTGATAGAAATAATATGACTTTCAAATATTCAACAGCTGGAACTTGGAGCCATATTGTTTTAGATCTAGCTTAAATTTAACCTCTACCAGTAAGTCCTCCCTGACCAAACTTTCCAAGCAGTTTTTTTCCAAAGAGAATGGCATGGTTTGTATTAGGGCAACATCTCCTGGTTAGAAAACTAATTTCTCACGTGTTATCGTAAGTCCTCAGGCTCAACTTATTATCTCTACTTTTCAGATAAAGAAAGTCTGATTCTGAAAGGTTAAGTAGCTTGTTCCTCTGCACAGAGTTAGTTAGTAACCCAAACCCCAGGCTGCCAACTTCACACTCTTTCCACCACCTCCAATCCCCTCCCCTTAATCTGACTTAGTCTGAGGCACTTGAGGACAGAGATATGTCTTTTCCACTCACAAGGGGACTCTCATTTTTGGAAGGGGAGAGTAGCCAGTCCCTCCACACTTGCACAGCAATCTGAGTATAAAATGGTGGCAAAAGCCCTAAGGAAGGGCAGTGTGATTGTGAACACCAGTGTCTCCATGCAATGGATATATGAATGCACATGTCTCCATATACTTAACCTGCATTTTCACTTAGTTCTTGTTCAACTTCTCTAAATCCAGCTTTGTCTCTAGAATATCCTATATAGAGAATGAAATATGTATATTCATATTTTAAGTCCATCTTCCATAATTTTTCTGGTTTACCCACACACTCATATCCCTCATTAACAAAAACCCCTCCTCCTCTGAAAGATTGTCTCTAATAAAATCCGATCACTGTATTCTGTTTCTTCTTTGAACTTCTGTATATCTTTTAGGCATTCATTATTTGGTGTTTATTTAATGCATACATTTGTGACATCTTTATGTCAGAGATTATATATTTTCCTTTTCTAGTTATATGATTGTAATTTACATTTAAATACTTTTTGGTGCCTTGATTGATTATATCTCACATAAATTTCTCTTTCGTATAATTCGGTAAAATTTAAACTAAATATTTGTTTTCAAAGAATTTCTACTCAACCTATAAACCACTATGTTCTGAATATATGTTTTCCTGTTTGTAAAACCTCCTGAGTCCCACTGGGTGGGTCGTAAGGGCTGAGCATTGCATGTTTGCCAACAAATCTAGAGTCAGATATTAATCCATTGATTCCAGGAATTCATATTGAGCTCCAAGTTTGTGACCACCCCTGTGCTGGGCCCTGCTGTTATGAAAGAGTCAATTTCCCCCAAAGACAAGAACTCACTTATAAACACGTGGGACAAGCTTTGACCAAATGATGTACAATTTTTCTCACAGGAATTTCCACCTCCACATGAAGTCTTTGTATGTACAAAGACTGGCAAATGTAGTATTTAAATAGCAATATCCATTTCTATTTCTTTTCTTTTCTTAAATGTATACTTTAAAGTAACCTAGAGTGTGCTGAAATAATGATGAAATCAAGGGCAAAAACATATAATTTTTTTTTTCATTTTAAAAGCACCGGGTGTCCTCGGCTCTCCTCTACCAACCCACTTTCATTCCAAACAACATAGTCAGATTGTCTTTAAATATAAATGCTCCCATCCCCAAGGAACAGAGGAGCCAGAGAAAGGCAACAGAAGGGAAAGTATGCTGAGAAAGGCATTGGTACCCTAAGGGACAATTTTTATCTCAGGAGAACTGACCTTTCAGAGAAAGCAAATTAAATTATCTTTCTCATCCTTTACTTCTGCTGTGACATCATTAAAATGCATGTTACATACCAACACTCGTTGTTTTGTATTCATAACCTTAAACTAAAATTAATCAGTTGTCACAGGGACTTCACACATTTGTTAATGGTGCCTAGCCAAAAAATCTGTATTGTTACAAGAAAAGCAGCTTTATGTGTACATCCTTGAGAAAAACAACAGAGGAGCATTAACTGGTGGACAATGAACATTCTACTCTCTTGTTCAGAAAATAGCAGTCCTCATTCTCTTCTCTAGTTGTTGAATTAGGGCTCCTGTTTTGATGTTTGACATGAAGTTTAGTGCCTTGAAAGAAGGAAACCCTTTTTGGCTAAGTCTAATTAATATAGACTAGGTCCTACAGAGTTTAATAAGTAGATGAATTTAGCTAGTAAGCACTTATTAAGCTCCCATATGGAACCCAGACTCTTGTCATGAATTCATTATATGACACATAGTTATTGAGAACTCAGAAAAGCCATTTTTTGAGCAACCCAAATGTCATTGCTTTAGAGAAGCTCATAATCTTGTAGGGCAAAAGATAACTAAACAGTTACTCTATGGCAGGATGTTTGAAGTGCTCTACGAAAGGAAAACGCACCTCCCCATAGGAGGAGGTTTGGGAAACAAAGCACAGATTTCTCAAGGCGGTCATTGGAGCTGATTCTGCCCGGGTCTACATGGCCTGAGCGGAAGCTGGCCTGGAGAGGCGGTGCACAGTGCCATGCTGGGGAGAGGGAACAGCAGAGATGAGGACTAGAGAGGTGTGCTGATGTCAGACGACATTCTGGGGACAATTCAAACCACTGGAGAGTCTTAGGCTAGGTTGTGACCTTATCTGATTTGCATTTCAGAATGTTCTCTGGCATTAGTGAAAAATTTACTGGAGGAGAGTAAGACTAAAGAAAGACAGACAAAATTTGTTCACTTTTTTAGTGCTTCATGGAAGAGACAGTGGCAATGTAGCCTGAATGAAGGTAGTGAAGTTGAGGATAGGAAGATGTTGAATTCAGTATACAGTGTGTTAGGGAGGAAGAAGAATCAACATGATTGGATGGATGATGTGATAGGAAAGAAGTTCAGATGTGAGAAAAATGTAGCACCTGCCCTTCAGGACTTTATATTCTGTTTGAGAAAACACAAGTTGGAAATTTAAACCTTGATATTTTTAAGCAATTTAGTGCTGTAGAAGTAGCTGAACTTTGTAATTAGCTAAATATCCTGCAACTTTATTTATTTATTTGCTGAGTTATGCGAGTTCCTTTTATATTTTGTATATTAACTCCTTATCAGTTTTATGGTTTGCAAATATTTTCTCCCATTCTGTAGATTGCATTTTCACCCTGTTGATTGTTTCCTTTGCTGTGCTTTTTGGTTTGATGTAGTCCTGTTTGTTTATTTTTGCTTGTGTTTTTTTTTTTTTCTTTTGATGTTAAATCTAAAAAATCATTGCCAAGACCAATATCAAGGAGCTTTTCCCCTGTGTTTTTTTCTAGGAGCTTTACAGTTTCAGATGTTATATTTAAGTCTTTAATCCATCCCAAGTTAATTTTTGTTAATGGTACAGGACAAAGGTACCATTTTATTTCTTTGAGTCTAGATATTCAGTTTTCCCAACACCATTTACTGAAGAGACTTTCCTTTCTCCATGGTATATTCTTGGCACCCTTGTCAAAGATTAGTTGATCATGTATGTGTGGGTTTATTTCTAAGCTGTCTATTCTGTTTTACTGGTCCATGTGTACTGTTTTTATGCTAGGACCATACTGCTTTAGTTATTATAGCTTCATAATATAGTTTTAAATCAGAGTTTGATGCCTCCAGCTTTGGTCTTCTTTCTCAAAATTACTTTGACTATTGGGAGTCATTTTTGTTCCACATGAATTTTAGAATTATTTTCCTTTTCTGTTTTGGTGAAAAATGCCATTGACATTTTTATTGGGACTGCATTAAATCTGTAAATTGCTTTGGATAATATGGGCATTTTAACAACGTTTGTTCTTCCAATCCATGAACATTGCATATCTTTCCATTTATCTGTGCCTTCTACAATTTCTATCATCAATGTCTTATAGTTTTCAGAGTACAGATCCTTCACCTTCTTGGTTAAATTTATTCTTAAGTATTCTATTAATTTTGATGCTACTGTAAACATGATTGCTTTCTTACTTTCTTCTTTTCAATAGTTCATTTTTAGTGTATAAAGGCCATATTAGTAGCCCAGTTAACATCATACACAATGATCAAAAGCTGAAATCTTTCCAAGAACAGAGGTAAGACAAGAATGTCTCTCTTGCCACTTTCATTTAACATAATACTTAAAATTCTAGCCCAAGTAATTGGGCAAGAAAAAGAAATAAAAAGCATCCAAATTGGAAAGGAAGAAGTTAGATCGTCTCTGTCTTCAGGTGACTTTATCTTTTATACAGAAAACCCTAAAGACTCCACCAAAAAACAAATAAACAAACAAAAAAATCTCTTCAAAATCATAAATGTATAACTTTACTGACAAAGTTACAGGATACAAAATTATCATTACAAGAATTAGCTGTGTTTCTATACACTAGCAATAAGTTATTTCTTATATCTGATTATAATCCCTCCTGCTTATATAAGCCATTTTGCTTTTATTGGTTCTGCTCAGATTTTTTCTTGCTCTACCAAAGGTATTTATTCTCTTTGTGTGGGAAGTGGTTGATCAGTGTGATTTCGTGCAGTCTTGTTTTACTGAGAATATGGTTATTTTCCTTTGTTTTCATAACTCTGTCTAAAGAATGTGCTAGCATATTTCCTTAGTACTTGCAAATGTCTCCTAATTATACCTCAGCTAGTCACTGATATACACTAGGGAGGGGAAGCAACAACTTACCTTTACTATTTTTCTGAAGGTTTTTTTTTTTTTTAATTTCTCTTTTTACTTTTAAATTTTCTCACAGAGAAATAAATATAAATCTTTTTTCCATGTAACACACTACTGAAATAAACATGAACATTTCCAGTGAAGTCACTGCACATTCTTGGTAGACAGAAATGTTTCTCCCCATGTTCTAAATCAGACCCTGAGGCAAAAGAAAGGGCCTGAACTGCCTACATCACACAGCTCTTATATACCCACATTTAAATGATCAAATAATCATAACACATCTAGACTAGGAAAATTATAAATCCATGTATTTTAATTTCTAGTGCCTCCAGCCTATAACAAACTCAGGTGTTCCTATATTTTTCTATTCTGTGATCAAACTTACTCCCAGGCAGGGAGCTCATCTAATTTAGGTAGGTATTTCAGACTATGTAGTACAATTCTCTGGGAGATTTTATTTTAAGCCTTCTCTGTGTTTGTGAAATGGAAGGTACTGTTCTCTATAAAGGCACACAGGCACTAGCAATCAGGCTGTGTAGCTTATTGGGGGAATAGAAGAGATCTTCCCCAGAGACCTTTAAATGCTTCCATAGAGCCACAATTTACTCTGCCTATATAAAGGCAAGGATACATCTGGATAATGACTCAGTTCTTCCCTCCAGCTGTTAATGTTGATGACCCACAGGGTCTGAATTTAGAATCTAGTGCAAGCCCTGAGGCTACATCCCTCATGGTAGATAATGTGAACACAATATCTGAGGCTGTGTGACCAACCCTGGACTCAGAACCTGGATTTTGGCCCTCTGATTCCTGGGGGACATGTGGTGAGCTACTCTGAGCCTGTGTGTGCTCCTCTGCGGTTTGCAGAGTATAGTTCCTATTCTACAGGGTTGCCATAAGGATCAAATGAGCATATTTGGGTTCCCAGCCTAGCAAAGTTTCCAGATTATAGGAGATTATTATTATTAAGCATCCTTTCCATTCTACTATTTTGTAAGCTAAAACTTCTAAAAGCTTTGTCTATGTTTTCATTCTAGCTTATGTCCAGGGTCTCAGTCTCTGAAGCATGAAATAATACCTGTATATGTGGGAGAGGGGATGTAAAACAAAATTATTATGGGTGGCTAAAATTTATAATGACTAAAATATGCCACAGCATTTCTAGTAATCTGTAATTTACCACTGCATCTGCACTCGAATGTTTATAGCAACATGATTCACAATTGCAAAGAAATGTGGTCTATGTATACCATGGAGTACTACTCAGCCACAAAAAACAATGGTGATCTAGCACCTCTCATATTATCCTGGATAGAGCTAGAGCCCATTCTACTAAGAAAGTGTCACAAGAATGGGGAAAACAAGCACCACATGTACTCACTATCAAATTGGTATTAATTGGTCAACATTTATGTGCACATACAGTAGTAACATTCATTGGGTGTTGGGTAGGTGGGAGCGGGGAGGAGGGGATGGGTATATTCACACTTAATGGGTGTAGTGCGCACTGTCTGGGGGATGGACAGGCTTGAAGCTCTGACTCAGGCAAGGCAAAGGCAATATATGTAACCAAAGTGTTTGTACCCCACATAATATACTGAAATAAAAAAAAATCCTGGCTTGCCCAAAGGAAAGACATTTATTCAGATACCTACATTTGTAAAGCATCTAGCATACATGTTTTCTAATACATTCACATCTATGCCTTTCCAAATCTTAAGCAGCTGTCAAGTATCTGAAAGATCATCTGGTCTACCTCCATGGCTCTATATGTGCACTGACCAGTTTCCAGTTTAGATTGCACATGGTGGGGAGACAGATTGTGATGTACCCAATCTGTGAATCTCTCTACCTCTTCACACACAGGGATACATAAACATAGCTCTATAAATATCTCCCCAAAAGGCCTAGTATTAATACAAAAGCAAAATTGGAGGTACAGTAATTACATTCACTCAGGAGAAAGAACTACCAGTTATAACAATGCTAGGCAACAGCTAAGGACTTTCCTCTTAGGCCAGAAGATGTTTTGAAATGGCTCATGATAAAATAATGTCAACACTAACTTCTTTTCTATGCACTATAACTATAAATGAAATGGAAAGGAGAAAGCCACAATGAAGCTTTCATTTCAGTTATATAAATATATGGGAGTATTTTTGGTCCCGGATCCCCATATTAAAAGGATTTACAAGTGAAATAAATGGCTGAATTATGAAATGCAAAGTGTACATACATTGAAGGTGAAGCCATAATACTTACAAAAAGTCCTGCTCACTCACTTCTCTAGCTCTGTGTTTCTGTCTGCAGGGCTCTCTCTGTGTGTGAGTGCCTGTGTGCACATTCACTAGCATGTGCTGAGGGAACCCAGAGTGGCCAGCTATTCACAACCACCATCCTGTAAACAGTGGCTTTCCTAAGTCTACCTCGCCTGGCTGGAATAAAATTATTTAAATTATTCAGCATCTAAAAGCACTAAAACGCACGTGGGCCCAGTTGGCAGTTATTTGATGCCTATTAGGCCCTGCATCCCACTATGAAGAAGGAGGGAGCTGGGCTTCTGCCAGCATCACAATGGCACACTGTTCACACATCAAAAGCCATACAGCAGAGACAGTTGATGTTTACGGGTTCCCATTTGCATGATGCCACTTTGGTAGCTCAGCTCTGAGGTTTCCTTTGAAGGAAGAGGGAATGGGATGTGTGGAAACTTTGGTAATGAATTTCACCCTCCCTTCTGTGCAGAGCTAAAAGTTATAATTTCCAAAATGACCCCATCTGAAATTTGGATAACATCTGTCTCTTCCCATCCCTCTAGGAGAAGTTTAGCTGTGAGACCTCTGTCCAGAGGTAGGGGAATATTCACAGAATCCCATTTTATTTCTCAGAAAGTACTCTGAATCCTACTCAACTTGAGCATGCTTATGTTTAATGCCTTTTTATGGGAGCAAATTTGCCTTGAGTAATAACAGGATACAGTTCTGTCATGCAGTTTGCTACCTTTCTCTCACCCAAGGACAGATTTTCAAAATCTCAATGAGAAACTAAGTTTGGAAAGAGATAGGGGAGGGTATGCGTAGTCCAGCTGTCTCTGAATTTCTCCTTGGGTAAAACCAGGGGCACCTGAATGCTGTTAGAATTTATGACCTTGGGTATGATACATTAAGGCCCCGTGTGCATGTGTGTGTACACACTGAACACGGGGTGAGAGTATTTACTATCAAGTAGTCATTGATGCATTGCAGTTTATAAAGTCAAATTCATCATTCATACAAGTAACATATTTGTCCAAATTGGACAAAGTACAGAGAAGAGCCACAAAAATGATTGAGAGTTTGGAGGCCCTAACATACACGGTGAGATTAAAAGAACACAGTGTGTGTAGCTTCGTGAAGCTGCTTCTAAGGAGCTACGGTATCACTGCTGTTGCCTCGGGGCTGTAAACCCCAAGGAGGAATTTTCAGGGTAGTAAAAGGGGCATTACTGAGAAAGAAATGAGCAGAGAGGAGTTGTCTGCATATCAGGGGAAAAACTTTGTTGGACTGGAAGCTATCAGGCAGCAGAATTATCTCCCCAGGGAGACAGAGGAGTCTGTGACCCCATTACTGGGGACATAAAGCCCAGCCAAGTGGTCCAGTTCTCCAATATGCTATGGGGAGGGCCTCCTCTTGGGCCCCTGGGAGACCCGGAGGGAATGAGAATGGAGAGTGATTCCTTCGTATCTTAACAGGCATGGTTCCAATTCGGTGCTGGGATGAATACTGAAGGCAGGATGCCCCGGCTACCTGGATCTGACGCCAAGGTTAGATTTTGTAATTCTCTGATACATACTTAGGTATTATCATCAGACTCTCTTTTCCTAAACCTTTGATATATTTAAATGAAATAAAAAACCTCTAGGTTGCTTTGGAAACAGCATCATTTGGAGCATGCTTTAATCTGGAGACATTTCCCCAAATATTTTTTAAAATGTGCGTGTATGTCCTGTGGGGAGTTGGGTAGAAAATGAACCTGTTTGAACTGCAATTCATCTCAAAGTTAACTGTTTTCATGCAGCCTATGTTCTGTGTGTGCGTGCCAAATCTGCAGCCATGCTAATGGAATATTAATATATTCTTACTAGGAGGACAGATCGAGGTTTAAAAGGAAACGAAAACAAAATATAGTATAATATGATACAAAGGAAAGAACAAATGAAAGAAATTGGAGCCAGTTGGATTGTGGGGTCTCAGCCACAACCCCCTGGGGGAAGGACAGGGGGAAAGAGAGGCAGTGCTTGCTCTTTATCTTGCAAGCAATTACTGGCAATTTGTTCTGGCCAGTAAAACTTCTGATATTATCATGGTTGCTGAGTAATTTATCATCAAAGTTTAATGTGAAAACAGGTGACTGTGTAATCACCAATCTAGGAACAGAAATAGAATCGTTATTATTTCTGCCTGAAGAGAGAGATTTTTTTTTTTTCTGTCAATTGACTTAACGGCCAAAAGGCTGTTCATCATATCACCATGAATTATAAAACCTCTATTAAATATTCATAAAAGTTTTGAAATGAATGTGTGATAGAGATGAAAGCTGGGCTAATTTAAATACCTACCAGACCTGTCTTAATTACAGAGGTAAAATGAGATATAAAAATTATAGCAGCAAGGAAAAAAAAAAACTTGAAACAGTTCATTCCATACATTACAGAAAACGCCTTTGCAAGCCACCCTACACAAAGCCGGAGCTCTGATTTCTATCTCTCTTAAAGCATTGCAGAAATGAAGTTGGCCATGTCTTTCTCCTGCAGGAAATAGAAGGAAGGCATCTTTGGGACATTTAGGCTAAATGATTTTTGCTAATGGTAACAAAAATCTCAACTACAGAAGCATGTCCATCTGCACCTGCTCAAATTCAAATCCTCAGAAAAAATCAAATGGGGTTGAATGGAAGTCAGGATGTGACCAAAAGGCATCCAGTGGAAATACTTTCTAATTTTCTATACTGTGATTTCTGTGGATCTCATGGGCTTGTCAAAATGACACATGGGCTGGTTTTTTTTTGTTTGTTTGTTTATGCATTTGTTTATTTATTTTTAAGCTTAGACTCTTGTAATCTCTTCTGCCATCTTAAGAGAAACATTCCCCAGAGATGACAAAATAATCCTAGGAGAGTCAATCTAAAGCCAAGGTATACTCGTGTTCCCAACTAACCTTAAGCATAATTTGCTAAGCAGAGGCAATTCCTATTCCTTCCCAAATCAGGCTAACAAGAATGCAGTTAGAACTTTGACCTTCCGTCTTTAGGCAGATATCAAACCTGACATTAAAGGCTACAGTACTTGTGAATTGATCATTAGGACACGATTGGTATGTGCCTCATGGTGATCCTGTGCTCTCAATTACATGTTTTAACTGAGTGCAGATTTGTTGATGAGCATAAAGAGGAAAAGAGAAAAGGATATTTCCGTGGGGCATAGGTCTGTGTTACACCACGATGGACTCTCAGGCTAAAAGTCAGCTGCCAGCTGGATTGACCTTGAGCAAGGTGCTTCACCTTGCTGCATTCCGGTGCCAACCTCTGTAAAATGAGGAGATTAATTTGGTGGTGGCTAAAGATCCATCCAACTCTAAAATTCTGTGAGTCTACAATTACAAATAGGATGATAAGATGCTCTCTGGCTCTTAGGCCACCACCCAAGAGAATGAATTCCAGTTTTAATTTCCTTTTTGGTGATAGGAAATCTGAAGACAGGCAACGTTAAATGACCCACCCGAAGGCCCAGAGCAATCAGCCATGGAATCACGGCCTCAGCTCCCAGCCCTGGTTCCTTGCCTCCCGTTTCATCAGCTTATTGAGGCCAGGCCTTTTAGGCTGTTTGTTAGCATCTTGTTGGCTTATTCATATTGACATCTTGGATCAAATCATTGATTTCAGAGAAATGTTCTATTTTTTAAAATAGTTCGTATACAGATATTGCCTCTTCGATAACATTTTTGGCTCCTTAGCATGCATATAAGATATATGTGTAGCATCGTGCTTGTTTAGTGTGTTTGTTTAATGCCCTGCCTATTACTACAAATAATTTGAAAAATTTAAATTAAAAACATAGGAATGATATCAATAAAATCCAAGGAGAAAAATAAATTTGGGCTGCAAAGTCACTGAGAAGGGTCTTAAAATGAATAGATGCTGAAAATGTAGATTACTCTCTTTTCCTTCTTCCTCTTTCTCACTTCTTTAAATTCACTTAATTTAGTCAATCATTTTCTTTTATCAAACTTTTTTGTTTTCTCTTCAGTCTGCAAATGGCCTTCCTGAGCATTGCTTAAGCACCTCTGATTATTCCTCTTGACCAAAGCAGTTAGTGGGCACCTCCCCAGGGCCCTCCAGTGACTCCCTCTGTCTTGGGGAGTGCTTCAGTGTGCTAGAGGCTGGCATCCTAGAGCAGAGATGCCAAAAGTCAGCTGGTAGTGCAGTCACCTTTTAACAGCCTGCAAGGACAATGATGCTCTTCCCAGATTAGTCCTAAGCCAGAGCTGTATTTTTTCTAGAAAATGAGTAAGTCCAGCCGCAGGTTGAGTTTTGGGTCCTAGGTCAGAGTGCTGTAAGGTGAAAGAGAGAAAGGAGAATGACCCAGGGGTAGTGACAAAGAAAGGAGATAAAGGATGTCACAAAGACACAGTAGGATGGACTGTGTGATGACCATGAAGCAAGGATGCGTGGTGGGTGCAGAGTATGTATACAGCAGCACAATTCACTTTCCTAGTCTGACGTGCAGTTGTTCTACATATAACCTCATAGTTGTCAGAAAATTTGATCTAATTTTTGTTTCAGAAGAATCTTTATTTTACTCATGTAGGTTAGGTTCCAGAACCTAACCCAATAGCTAGAGGATAGAGGTTGCTTGATACATGTGCTTTGATAGAGAATGTTTATCTTTCCTGTTGTTGCATAAGAAACCACTCCAAAATTTAGTAGCCTAAAACAATAAGCATTTTCTCATTTCTTATAATTGTGTTGGTTGACTGAACTCACCTGAGCAGTTCCTCTGCTCCCCACAATATCATTGCATCTGCGGTCATCCAGGGGCTCAACTGTGCTGGATCTTCCAAGATGATTCACTACATGATGCATGACTAGCAGTTGGTGCCAGCTGTCGATATCAGCAAGTGGGGCTGGTTGTCTGGTCAAACAGAAAGCATGCTTCTCCTTTACATGAACTTTCCATGTAGCTTTGGCATCTCATGTCATGACATTAGGTTACCAAGAGTACCGAAGCAGAAGCTTCTATTCCTTCTTAAGCCCAGAACCGGCAGGATATCACTTCTACCACACTGTATTGGTTAAATCAAGTTAAGAGCTCAGTCCAGATTCAAGTGGGGGTAACTATAAAGGGTGTAATGCATAATTCACTTGGGGACACCAACATCATGATCTACCACAGGTAGGTAATACAAAAGATAAGCACGAGAATATAGTCACCGTAGGAAGCATTTAGATAAAATTGTAAAAGAGTCATACACACTGATATCTCTATAAGAGGATACTGCAAACCACCCAGACTAAAGACAGCACAGAGGATACTTTTCTCCTACTTAATAGCACATTGGCTAAAAGCAAAATTTTACCCCAAAACAGCTCTACCTGGCACATTCTTGACTTGCCTTGGTGACAAATAAATGATGTTAAAGGCAAAAGAATTCCTGGGTGCACTATTTCCT
Organism: Eulemur rufifrons; assembly: GCF_041146395.1. Classification (NCBI taxonomy): domain Eukaryota; kingdom Metazoa; phylum Chordata; class Mammalia; order Primates; family Lemuridae; genus Eulemur; species Eulemur rufifrons. The sequence continues at coordinate 28,406,925 of NC_090987.1, read as the reverse complement.
AGTGAATTTATTTTTGATCAATAAGGGATAAATACTTAATATTGGAATCAAGAAATCTTTGCATGTACGTATCTTCCTCAACTAACCTAGATAGAAGTGATACTGCTATTTTAAGATAGCTGGATATTTTTGTGCTGAATGGTAACCAAATATACAAAGGATGAAATTAGTAGGGAGAAAGAGCTGAGCTTAATTTCACAGAATACCCTCTAAAAATTAGACTTTTTTCCCAATGGAATGTGTGGCTGTTAGTGGTAGTGAGTCTACCATCAAGGGAAGTATTTAAGTCTCATTAGGATAGTAACATTTCATGAAAACTACTTTCAAATCAATTTGTTTTCTAAGTTGAGTTAGCAGGGGTTTGGATAGCCTGAGCTCATATACAAAATATTTGAGGAGATTTTTAAACAGAAGCCAAAGCAAAATACCATTCTATTTCATTTTTTTTGTTTGTTTAGAATTTTAAAAAGGATGAGAAGTACTAATGGCATATAACAAATATTTAGTGCCTGTGTGATAAAAATAAAAAGACTAGAAAAATTGGAGAATAAAATTGACAACAAGAACAAAAAAGAAAACTCTGGAAGTGTTTTGACTCTGTGCACATGATATATGTTCTTCCAAGTAAAGGTACTATCCACATAAGAAAAACATAACTTGACGCAAAGAATCCACATTCCAGTCAAGTAGCTTGATATTTTGGCTGCAAGAAACCAAATAACCAGAATGAATGAGCTGTCCCTTAAATTTCCCAAATCAATTGGAAAATCCTTTCTCTCTTAAACTTCTCTCTAAAGAGGGCTCCCTGACAGGAGCAGGGAGATGCTATGGACTCCTCCAAATCAGGTATAGGACAGGACCTGGAGAACTTACCATTCAACAGGACACTTGCAGGCAAAAAGCCCCCCAGAGTGTAAGTCCCATTCTATAGCACTTCTAGGGCAAGTAAAACCCTCACCCTCCATGGATATATTGTACTTAACCAAATAGCTTCTATCTGGTGCCCCGTTTCCACTGTTTCTTTTCTATGTGGAGATGGAAACGTCTGGTTAAATCCCTTCTTGTAATAGTTCTAATAGTTCTTCCTGCACTTGAAGACGTAGGCTGTGTCTATATGCATAATTTGGTTTAGAAAAAAAATATATAGTTGAGTGGTAAAATACATTTAGCAACAGATCACTAATTTTTTAAAATAATGACAAATTTTGTTTTTTATTTTTTTGCAAAACTCAACTTTTGAGAAAGCAATTTCTGTTCACGTAATATGGCTTGTTCTTTAAATGACATCTTCTGAGTGCCTATTTAAAATTATTCAGTAATGTTAGTTTGTCATCTCTAAGTCAAAACTATGTTATTCACAAATTTCTAAAACATGTACAAGCAGAAGGTTGTCATCTCTCTGTAAAAAGCAGTTCTAGGGTCTACTTCGAAACACTAGCTGGGGTTATTTTATTGTAGAAAAAATGAGTTGCGGGCTTCGAACAGGAGGGTGCCAGAAGTTATGGCCCTTCATTTTAACTACCTATTCCCTCTTTGGGGTGGTTTATCAGCACCCCTGAGGGTTGACAGCCCAGCCTTAGCTCAGATGGAACCATCCCCACCAAGGGAAGGAAGGGCAGGTGTTGAGGGAACTTCATGTGAACTCACACTATGCTATGTGTTTGGAAACAACCACTACATTCATACGCCACATATAAGGGGAGGAAACTGAGAAGAGATGTGAGAATATCACTGACTCATTCAAGGTTACACAAGTATTAAAGAAGATCCTCTTTCTTGGACTTTTTGACTATTAGGTTGTTTGTCCTAAGACTGAGACCAAGTAATTCTACTGATGATTTTCTTCTATTATGCCTAATGCTACCACTTAGGTATATAACATTTCATTTTCTCATTCTCATACCTCCAATTCACCATCAATTCTTACCTTATAATTTTGCATCTTATTTCATAAAGAAATTAGAAAGATGTAAGAGACGAACTTCTTCAGCTGTCAAAAACCAAAGCTCCCACCTAGGTTCAATTCAGCCCACACCTGTTGAGAGCTACACTGGGTGAGTGATGATCCCTGAAGTCCATGGCCTAATGTAGGTATCGCCTCACTTTTCTGTTCCCCTTCAAATAAATCTATTCAGTTTTTTCTGGGTACTGAATTCTTCACTCCTCATCCTATCTTCAATCTATTCTCATTGAGTTCAATTTTTTACTTCATTCAAAGTCAGCTAGTCAATGTCAATAATACATTTTGTTTTGCCAAAACTAAATACCATATTTCTGTCTGATTTTAAATATTAGCATCCTTTCACATGGTTCATCACCCCTTTATTCTTGAAACATTTTATTTTTCTTAGCCTTGGTGATACCTTAATGTCCTGGACACTTTCCTACTCCACCAGCAACCACTGCTAGCTCCCATTTGCTGGGTCCTCATTTATTCCCCGATCTCTGAATATTGGTGTGTTTCAGGGATCCATCCCAGGCTCAGTCCTTTTTTAAAAATTTAATTTTTTTCTAGTAATACATAAGGTTAGTTTTTTTTTTTAAAAAAAACCCTTCAAATTGTACTATAAAACATAACTAAAAATAGAATTTCTTCTTTCATACCATTTCCAACTCCCAACTCTACTACTCCCCAGAGGCATCTAGTTTCAACTCTTAGCAGTTTCCTCTGATAATTTTCTCATATTTTTAACACCCAACTTAAAATTTCTAGATTTATCAGTTTTATATATTATTTATTTTTTTCTCCATGAAAGGTAAGTATTTTACCCTCTTCCCCAATGTTCCCATTCACCCTATGAATATTCCCTATTCATAATTTTGATACATATCAAAAATTTTGGTTGACTTATTTTTTATTATTTAATTCATTATCATTATTAAATAGCGCTGAAACAAGTTGTATACCAATGTTCTGTTTTGTTTTTTTGTAACATTGTTTTTTCTGGTGTCATTCACCCCTTACTTTTTTTTCCCTCTTTTGTTAGCTTTCTGTGTTCCTGTCATTTGTATTTTCTTCCAAACTCTCCAACTGGGTGATTAAATATATTTTAATGTTTTCTTCTTGGAGAAGTAGATATGCTCGCAGTCCTTCTCCTCATCGAGGATGGTGTTTGCACGAGTGAGATATCACACAATTTTATCCTCAGCTCATCATGACATGATATACTCTTCACAATGACAGTTGCTTTGTGGAGTCCATTAATAAGAATTTAGATGAGAAAGTTATACTTGTTATTAATATAAACAATCTCAACTGAAGAGAGCTGTACAGAATGGCTCACTGGGTCCATGTACCATGACAGTCTAAGAACTCACATTATTATTATTTTTCTTATAGGTAACACATGAGAGTCACACTACCCTTGTTTGGATAACTAAATTTTTACAGTTCATTTATAACAAGCTCAAGGTAAACACACATGTCACAGTTTTCAAAAGCGACTTTTGTGTTGGGGTGATGGTGGTAATGCCATTAGACAAGGAGAGGAACACTGAGGATGCAGGTTACCACAAGAGCAGGTGACATGGCTTTGACTTTCTCAATTTTCAGTTTAATGTATAAACTCACGTTGTTTAGATAAAGAAAAAATACATGAATATATGGATAGTTGTCTAAGCAGAAGTTTAAGAAATTCTCTGAGTTGAACCGTGGTGAATTCCAGAGGAAGTAACAATACGATCACTGTATAGAGGAGAAGCAGGTGTATCCTTCTTGCCTGTTTATTTTGTTGAGGAAAAAAATAATCAGAAGGAATATCACAGCCCTTCCTCCTGCCACTGATCCACCAGCACCATTCTTACCCCTGATACAGAGGGAAGAACTAGTTTTATTGTTTAGTTATGTCATAAAGAGGACCAGGAAAGTTAGATGATAATTCAGAGGGACTCCTTGGTGTCTTTATAACGTTATTTTTTTTTCTGAATGTCTTTATAATGTTATTTCTTTTCTGAATGTTTCTGAAGATGCATATATTAACCAAGCCTTTCTGGTTTCCCACTAAATGAACTATAAGAATGCCAGCTTGTGCTATCTGTTACATATTTATATATACTGTAAATTACAGAGAAGAATGAATAGATATTATAAAATGAAAAAGGGCATAAGCAATGCCATTTACCTAATAATCTATTTTATATGGTTCCTCTGAATTTCTCTGCCACCCGATTTAGGCAAGACCAGGGCACAACTGCTGAAAAGTAGAAGATTTGTCTTATTAGGTGCTGGGATCCCTCCAGAGCCACTGGAATTTATGACCTTGGTCCTGAGAGACAACTACATTTTGTATATTGCAGAGATGTGGATGGGGAATCTAAGAGAACGTGATATTAGTTCATTCCCAATGTCACACTGCTTATTCCCTAAACTTAACTTTTTTTCTGAACTGCTCTCTGTTCATAGACTTTCTTAGGGGCACAATTCTCCCTTGATGAAGAGATAGTAATACCAAGCAACTCTGTGTGGAAAAAAAAAATCCACTCAGTGGAAATCCCTCCTTGTTGTATATTTGTCATTAAGGTCCTTCCCTTTCATTCTATAGTACATGATGAAAGGTAAAAGGCTTCCCTTTCCAGAGTCCACTAGGCCATCTAGAGCAATCAGCTAACTGTTCCTCATCAGCTGCCCTGCATTGGGTCACACACTTTAGTGGGTAATGAGGATGTATAAAAACTCTATATTTGCCCTCAAGCATCTTACTATTTCTTGGGAAGCTGAGACTATTAATTTAGGTAAGTAATTTTGTGGCATCATTTGAAAAGTGTATACATTAGAGAGATGTGCTAACAAAGTTCAGAGAAAGGAAAGAGATCTTTGCCATTTGATAAGGACAGAAACAAGCATCAAACGAATGATTTCGAAGATAAGTGATAAAGGCTATGTGATGGGGCAAGCTTAGGGATGGTGGGATTCCAGAAAACAGGCACATCTGGTGTGAGGAGAAGGTGTGGGACTGGGCAGTGAGGATGGTGGCCTAGGTAGGGTAGGTGAGTACGTTGATTAGAATGGGAAATGACTACATTGCAAGAGCTTTCATTTTTTAAGCATTTACTATGTGCCAAGCCCTATGATATTTGTTTTTTAATATATTGTTGGTTTAATTTTCACAATACATGTATTTTTTTAAAAAGTAATAATAATGTCTAACACTTATCATACATTTAGATTCTCCAGGCCTAGTCCTAAATAGGCCCTAATTTGTAGTGGGCACGGATGTAAATTCCTGTCCCCAGTGATCAGCCGAAACCAATTGTGATACTCCCTTTTCACTCTTGCCCATAATTGGTTTGAGGATGCAAGAGGCTAATTTGGAACAATAAGAAAAAGGAGAATTTATTTGGTAGCTTCCAGCAACAATGTGTTTTGCTGTCAGGGAAAAGCAAGGAAAGCTTGCCTCTTTTTCCTAGAGGACATTAATGAGAATGAATGTTGCCCAGGTAAGACTAATAATAGGAAAAAAGGTGAAGTCAGTCTAAGGTCAAAGCCAAAACACATTGCGGAGATGCAAAAGAGCACAGAGAAAAGGAACTAAACCCTCCTTAGAGCAGGTGTGCACCATACATCTGTCTACCTGTCAGAGGGCCAAAGAATATTATTCATGATTTAAGGCCATCAGGACCAGATTCCTGAAACCTGAGTCAGCTGAAAGCATTCTAACATATAATTTAATTCTCATAGCAACCCTATGATGTATATATTAACATAATCTCCCATGTTAGAGATGAAAAAACTGAGACACAAGGAGATTGAAAAGTTTTCCTAAGGGCATACAACAAATAAATGTTGCAGCCAGAGTTTTAACCAAAAGCATGTGAATTTAGAGTCCATGCTCTTATTCCCTTGCTCTGCTGCCTGGGGAAGTACTCATGTGATTTCCTTCTGGAGATAAGAAAGCAGGGGCCCGAGACTACCCACAACCAATAAACCCATCTGTGTCCAATCAAAACCCATAATCTTAGGCTGGACTTCTAGACTCTGCCATCTCTTTCAGAGATGATGACCACCATGATGGGTCAGTGGTGATGATACTAGCTGACATTATGGAGATTTTACAAGATGCCAGACATTGCTCTAAGAAATTTCTATAAAGTTCAAGCAAGTTACTTAGTCTTCCCCCAAGCCCTATGAGGTATCTTCTATTTTTATCTCCATTTTTGAAATAAATATACTGAAGCAAGCAAAAGCCAAGCCTACCTGTATAGATGTCTGGAATAATCATGTCCTGAGCACCGTATCTAGAGTCTTGCAGGTATTATCTTGAATTTTCTCCATAGTCAATGGCAATGAAAAAATATTATCAGCATTTTTTAGATGAGGAAACTGAACCACAGAGTTTAGTAATTTGCAGAATATATTGTTCCCAAGTGCCAGAGTCAAATTCAACCTAGTCTGTCTGTCTCCAAAGAAAATAATTGCCAGAATAAATAGATACCCCACAGAATGGGAGAAGATTTGCAAACTATATATCCAGTAAAGGGCTAATATAAAAAATCTACAAAGAACTCAAACAAAGAAAAAAAAAGATTATGTATATCTAAACGTTTGTACCCCCATAATATGCTGAAATTTTAAAAAAATTAAAAAAAGAAAAAAAAAACACTAAAAAATGGGCAAAAGACATGAACAGAAGTTTTTCAAAAGAAGATAGACAAATGACCAAAAAATATATGAACAACTGCTCAACATCACTAAACATCAGGGAAATGAAAATGAAAACCACAAGAAGATATCACCCTGTCAGAATGGCCATTGTTAAAAAGTCAAAAAACAATAGATGCTGGCGTGGATGCAGAGAGAAAGGAAAACTTAGACACTGTTGGTGGAAATTCCAATTAATACAACCTCTATGAAAAACAGTATGGAGATTCCTTAAAGAAATAAACGTAGACTTACCATTTGACCCAGCAATCACACTATTGGGTATCTACCCAAAGGAAAAGAAGTCATTTTATCAAAAAGACACCTGCACTCAAATGTTTATTGCAGCACAATTCACAACTGCAAAGATGTGGAATCAACCTAAGAGCCCATAAATTCAAGAGTGAATTAAAAAATATGATATATATTAATATATACCATGGAGTACTACTCAGTCATAAAAAGGAATGAAATAATGTCTTTTGCAGCAACTTGGATGGAACTGGAGACCATTATCCTAAGTTAACTATCTTGGGGATGGAAAAACAAACACCACATGCACTCTCTAACAATTGGGAGCTAATTGATGGGCACACATGGGCACAAAGAGATATAAAGGTTATTGGAAATCAAGAAGGGGAGAGGTGGGTGAGGGGAGGGGTAAAAATGGCTGTGAAGTATAGATGTCTGGATGAGAGGAAGCAGGTTGCTAATGGATAAGAAAGGTAAAGGTGGTCAGGGGGCATGAAGCCAAGCCATGGAGAGCCCTGAGCCAGGCAGAAAAGTATCAACTGTATAGGTAAGAAATAGAAATATGTGGAAAGATTTGGGGTCTGTAAGTAACATGGAGAAAGCCATATGCAAGGACATTTAATCTGATTGAGATAGGAAGTAGACTATGCAGCTTGATGCCATTCTGGTAACACACAATGGTAATTGCTCCAAGCTAGAAGGTCTTTCCCAGGTAACTTTTACATCTATTTTGAGTCTCCCAGATGCAGCACCAAAGCACTGTGGACTGCTAAGCAGAGAAGGAGGTCAGACAGAAAGGGAAAACTGCTACCCTGGGCCAGAGGAAGGGTACTGTTCAGGCTACAGATAAGGGACAATCCTTGGTTGTCTTTTACCTTTTATTTAACTTTCTAAAGAGGATTAGTTAATCTTTTTTTTTTTTTCTTTAGATGAGAAAAAATGAAGCTTAGCAACTAAGGAACTTCCCAAAGTTCTCAAAGTCACAGGCCAGTGAGGTGGAAACTTCCAGCTATTAATAGATGGGTCTGGTCCCAAAACCACCATGCTGCCCTGGCAGTCTTATCTACACCTGCTGGTTTCTTCTCTACTAGAGGTGTGGGAACCTGTGATTTCTAGTCCAAACTCTCACCTTAATGATGAGAAGACAATGGCCCAGAAAGAAGAGGGAAACTAATTTGCAATCATTACTATTCTGCAATTCCTTGGCAACTATTGCACTAGCAGCTGTGGGGGTCCCATAATCTGGGTTTAGGGTGGTTGGTCCTGAACTAAGATGCCCTTTCTGTGACCTTGTGGGACTTCATCCTACAATTGTTGGTTGTCTCCAGGGAAGGTCAATTGGATAAGATGAAATCATCAGCATTTGACCATGTCTGACATAGAATTTCTTTTAGAACAGATTAGTAAAAGAAGTGGAAGAGGAATGAAAGAATAAAAGAAAGTGGCAGTTTACTGTAGCTTTAGTAAGAGAGATGCTGCCTCACACATGATGTTGCTGACCTCAAGCCAGCACTTCAGGGAATTGAGAGAATAAATTACTGGGATATGATTTGAGAAGTGATATCCCAGTTGAGCCAGGAGGTCTTTGCAATTAGAATGTCATTTGTATGGTTAACAATATTGCCACAGCCTCAATACTGCTTTCTCTCAAGCCACAGTAGAGAAAATCATCCAAATAAGTGTGGGTTATTATTTTTTAAAAACGAAAGCTGAAGAGCATTTACTTAGTCCTTAGTGGTGTAGCAGGCAATGTGGAATATCTTTAATCTAAATGAAAAATTGGAAACATAACTTTTATGCCTGGATACTATCAGGGAAATCAAGATATTAATATACAGGCTGAGAGAAAATGAAGCTGAAATGAATTCTCTCTTTTTATGTAATGGCTGAAGTTGGAGTGTTTTTTTTCCAATGGAGAAGTAAACTAAACACCATTTCTTTTGGCTAATGGTAAGGTCTTTGTGGCTGGGATTGTTCATATGTTTCTATTGCATTTGATAGCACCTAATACAGTGCTGAGATGTAAAACATACTTTGAGATGCCAGTATTTTGCTGGTTTATAATCCTGATTTTGCAAAACTGTTGGCCCAACCAAGAGACATTTATGGGATACCTATTATGGAAACATGTTTTCCCCAGGTATTATTTATTAAGAAGGCTTAAACACATTTTAAACAATGTGAGCTGTACTGAGACAGAAAGATATTGGGCCAGGTTCCCAAACCTCCAAATCCTCCACTGGTTGTCTGATGTCAGTACAGATTTGAGAATATGAGAGGTTGAGCACAGTTGCTGGGCAAATTTAAGTCCTGTCTACTTGTATAGGTTCTACATCAATAGCACCCACCTGCTCTCCTCAGCTTATTCTCTCCTTGGTTCCTACATGTTGGAAACCTCGGATGCAGAAAGAAGACAATGAAGGGTATACACAAGGAAAACCACTCCAAGAGATAAAGCTAGAGTGATGTTGGGGAAGCACACTGACTATTGAAGTGAAGGCTCTCAGAGGAGGGAGTCTGCTCTAGAAATTCTGACTACCCCAGGTTCCTGGGAGCATTAAGAGAGGCACAATCCTGGAGCAAAGTGCTTACTGAAATAAGGGAAATCTCTTTAATATTTTATTTTGTGACACTGAACACTCAGGCTCAACCTCTAGGTATAATATCCCTTTTCCTTACTAAATGAGGAGACAGGGTCATGGTTGAAAGGTAGGATGCTTTTACCACTACCCTTAGAGCATGATTTGCAGAAAACGTTCAGTGTGATAGGATGGTATATCTGTTTACCAAACTCAATGACCTTTCACATGTCAAAATGAAGAGTCCCAGTCTTCACACTGAAACCTAATTTTTATCACTGAAGAGCACTGCACTAAACTCCACAGACTTCCTCACTTAGTGATGAATTTGACCAAGGGCGTATGCTAGTGTCCCATGAGGTTGTGACTAAATACCAAGTATGAGGACAAAGGAAGAGAAGATCTCATCAGTGTTCTTGAAGAGCATACAGATAAATGATTCAGGAACTTAGAAGAGTGAAAACACATAAGGATAATCCTGAAAGAAAAAAAATGAAATGAATATATTCTATTCATGTATACAATGTCAGGGAGTTCATTAAATTCAGGGTCACCACAAAACTCAGTGGCTCCTTCACCCTCCAGGTCATGATGGGAGATCCAATTGAGAAATGATTAGGAAGAAGGATTTTTATGGAAAAAAGACATGGTTGCATATCAATGAATACCTCCTACACCTGGAACTGGGATATGAGAGAGGAATTAGGGATGCATGTGAATAGATTCTATCCCACCATAATATTTTGATTCAAATAATACATGTGCTTCATGCTATTTCTACCAAGTGTCTCTTAGGGAATCTTAACGTGTGGTCATCCATGCTTTTTTTTTTTTTCTTATTTCTATAGTGAATAAGCTTCAAATTTGTGCTTACTTTCAGAAAGATCTGGGATCAATCCCAGTTTTGCTGCTTCCTCCCTGTATGATTTTGGGCCAGTTTCTTATCATTTCTGAACTTAAATATTTTCACATGTAAAGATAAAGTATTCTAATACTTAATTTTAGGGCTGTGGGTGTGAAAATGAAATGGTTTTAGTTAAGTATATCAAGAGGGCACTTAGTGCAATGTAGAGCCTTTCCTTTTAATAACTTAGGATAAGAAAAGAGTGGTAGACTGGCAAAATCACTTTATTGGGTGTCAGAAGACCTTGATATTACATGCAGCAGCTAACTTGCGTGTGTTCTTGGCTAATGCAGGAGAGGTTCTCTGTGCCTCAGTCTCTTGGCCGGAAAATGAGAGGATTCATTTAAGGAAAAAAAAAAGCATATGAATATCATCATGAAGGTCCATGCAACACAAAGCCGTGGGTTGGGGGAAGTGACACAGAGAACAAAGGGTTGCTGGCAAGTGAGGACCCATCTTTCAAAATCTACCTGGAATTTTTGCCAAGATCAGGCCTTTATCTCAGAGAATTTTCCAAAAATATAGATACTTTCATGGCAGACATAGCCTACTAACAATGTGACTACAGATATAAATATTTTAAGCAAATGTACCCTAACATTAATGATAATGTCTACCATTTATGAGTGAGTATCATGACCAACACTCAGCTGGTACTTTATACATAGCATTTCTTTTCTCCATAATGAGCCTACTTTAGAATGAGGAAGCTGAATGTCAGCAAAGTTAAGTTCATGTTTCATGGTCCCACAACTTGGAAATGGTGGAAGTGGAGTTCCAACTCAGGTTTCTTTAACTCTACTTAGAGTTTTCCCTAAACCAAAGCATTTCTTGTGCTCAAATCAGTGTTAGCCTTTTAACTTGATACTGACAAGAGACAACACCTATTCATTTCCTGCAGCCAGAACCTAAATCTTTTTTGGAATTTCTCTTAAGGATATGCTTTCAGAAGCTCATAAAAAATCACCCTCATTCCTTTTTAATCACATACTGTTTATAGCCCAAATGTTATCCTGACTCTTGATTTCACACTGATTAACCAGATTTAATTCCACTTATCATTTTAATTGTGAAAAACCACAACCTCATTCAAAAGACACACCCTTGCCACGATTGAGAGTAGTTGAAATAATATGCTTTGGATTTTGAAAACAATTCCAAAAAGGCAGTTCTAGAAATGGCTCATACCTCTGAAATAATTAGATAGCTTCTTAAAGTTCACTGCTTTGACTATGAAAGGATCTTCATGGTTTAAGAACTGGCAAGGATTTTTATCCCACATCTCTGATTTAAAAAATTAAGACTCCTGCCTCATTAAATTCCTTTCCACCCCCACTCCTAAAGATATTCCATAACTGTAAAGTGTGGGAGCTCTAAATTGGTGAATGGACGCACAAACAGAGAGGAGACGCATAGAATAGAAAAAGAACATATGGAGTCTATCTTATCTCTCATGTTACTTTTCTAAGTTACTAATCCTGGGAGCAATGGTTTTAATCAGAAGAGTCTTTGTTTTTGTCCTAGAGAGTCTAATCCAGAACCCCCCATGTTTAGAACAGATAAATCTATTGCCGCACATGTTGATGTGTAACTGGAGAACCCAGACTTTGACAAGTCTCTGTCTAGTTGTGAGAGGCAGACACACCAGATAAAATATTTAAGGGGCCCAGAAGGCTTTGTGGGGTACATTTTTAAAACACTGCTCATGTCATTCATGGATTTTCTTAAAGATTTTTTTTGTTGTTGTTGTTGAGACAGAGTCTCACTTTGTTGCCCAGGCTAGAGTGAGTGCCGTGGCGTCAGAAAGATTTTTTTTAATGATGATTTCTTTGTATACCAGATCCTAAACTCTTGGACTTTGGTTTGCTCACTCAAAATAAAGAGGCTGGACTACATGGCTATCTTTAAAGTCTCTTCCAGTTCTAATAATTGGCGATCCCGTGTTCCTTTGACAACCCCAACCGGAAAGTAAGTTAAGAAACTTTTAGAGATAGACTTCCCCATATAGGACTTTATCTCATTAAGAGGGTGATGGACATATTAAATATATGGAAGTTGTGATTCTGGTAACTTTCTTCCTCATTCCCTCCATACCAGGTCCTTTTAACAATGAATTGGCATGGAGAATCTTCAGAAAAATCTATCATTGTGTTTTGCTATTATTGCACTGCTCAACATCTGCACATAGGATATGCTTCGTGCTTTGGCTCATTCCATTCACTGACACCAAACATTGTAATTCCTATCAGTTCACACAATGTATCCAAACACATGGCCAATAATGCAGTTAATTCAAAAAAACAATTTTTGAACAAAGTACAGTGCAAGTATAGAAGTTAAAAGAAAATATTCTGTTAACTTTTAATCTTCTGTATGATCTAGAATACTTCTCATACCAGTAGTCAAAATCACCTGGTTTTGTGAGATGAACCTTAAGGTCTTTTCTGACTCTAAAATTCTATCAGTCTCTTTACTGTGCTAAGCATAGAAGTATATTCAGAGTAACCTAAAACATAGCCCTGTCTAATATCAGATTGAAAAAGCTAATGGGGATTTCCTGTGGAAAGCCTTGTATGCTATATGCTCCTGAGTCTAACAAGTCCCTTGTTGCAAATAGAGAGTTTCTAAAGGCCATTGAATAGGATGGTACTACTGATAAAAGTTTTATATGGAATACAAAGGAATTCTCAAGGAGACACAGTAATGGAATACTATGGTACTAACCAGGGAACTGTTCACGGTCAAGAGGAGAGTTGGGCAGACTTGTGAAGAGAAGATAGAAAAATCTGTTACATTTCACCTTTTTACTGTTTCAACAAATGAGCTTGTTCATGTTTTGTTGAGCATTATTATTATGAATTTAAATTGTTTATGAATTCTGTTGAGTATTATTATTTAGGAAATCAAAAACATAAAATACTGAGAAGGAAGTATTTTTATTGTTTCATTATATTTTTAAAATATATCATATCTCTTACATGTCTACCAAAAGAAGGGGTTATTCGTATACCCATGCCTGTTTTGCCCTCATAGAAATTTTAGGGGCAAAATTCTCCAAGCCCCTATGAGAATCAGTAAAGTTTCAAGAACATAATTAAGCAGTCTGGTTAGAATTTGTAAGAATCAAAGTGGTTTTTTTATGGAGAACTGTTAAATATATATTACAACTTTACCTTCTCGAACTTACTCTCTTGCCATGTCTTTGCCTCCCTTTTTCATATGTAAAGTTGTCAAAATGATTCCACTGACTTCATAGATTCATGGAGATTAAATATAACAATCGCTAAAGTGAGAGCTTTTTTTTTTGTTGCGACTGCTCAGGTTTGAGTTAGGGTTCTACCACTTAAAACGGTTACTTATTTAATCTTCCAATACTCAAATTCCTTGTCTGTAAAAATGGAATACTGACAGCAACCCTTTCTTGGGATAGTTGTGAGTAGTAATGAGATCACAAGCACACAGCAGAAACAATGCCTGACACATGGCCGGCCCTCCATAAGTGAGAGCAGTTATTACATTCATAACTCAGACACATTAACATGCATGGAAAATACAGGGAAAGGGGTAGTAGTCAGGCTTTGATTCATTTTAGATGGTTACCTTGCGTTATAGAAAAATAAATACTATTACTGGTACTGGTAACAAAATAACCTTAGTACTGGATTCCTGAGGAAATGCAAAGAAAACAAACGCTAAAGAGACAAGTTAAGTATATCGCCAACTCTTTGTTAGAGAGAAAATAAAGTATATATACGAATATGCATACAATATACGGTGACACCCTATTGCAAGTCATTTTACAGAAGTTTCTGGAATACTTTGTCTTTCGGGGGTTTCAAATGTTAATTTCTCTAATTATCAAACTAGTACTTGTTAGGGGACATAATTTGGAAAGCAGAATAAAATATAAAAGATAAGTTTAAAAATTGCCTAGAAACTCCCTACCAAGAAGTAAAAGATGGATATTATATTTGGACATTTCCTTCCAGTCTTTCTTATACTTGAATTTACAGTTGATTTTTGAACAACATAGGTTTAAGCTGCATGGGTCCATTATATACACAGATTTTTTTCCACCAAACACAGATTGAAAACACATTATTCATGAGATGGGAAACCCATATATATGGAGGTATGAGTTTTCATACATGCCAGTTCCACAGGGCTGATGGCAGGACTTGAGTATGCATGGATTTGGGTACACACAGGGGTCCTGGAACCGATCTCCTGTGTATACCAAGGGATGATTATAATTGAATTTATACTCTCTATGAAATATTGCATCCTTAATTGTACTTAAAATTATAAGCATATTCTAATTTCGTGATATGTTTAAAAATATCAAATAATCACCCAATTCTACTTATATTATCCAAAGCTTTTAAAAATCTAGGTGGTAGATGGCCTTTTTTTCACATGACTCTCATCCTCAAAGAGGTTAAGAAGTTGCTGGATTAACTGGATAAATATCTACTGAGCACCTAGTGAGAGTCTTTGTATTGCAGTAACCCCATATGATGGAGAAATATAGACTATTTGAAGAAAAATATAAATTTGGCTAAATACACAAAATCAGAGGTTGGATTTAGAGTAGAGATGCTAGAAGGAAGGGAGGGAAGGAAGAAGGAAGGCAGACACAAGAGAGTTATAAGGGAGGAAGGGAAGCAAAGAACCATGTGCCTGTTTTTCAAGCTGTATGTTGTAATCCATAGGAAGACATGATCAGCATTTATAGAGAAAATGAAAATGACAGAAGAGAAAATAGTAGAAATCATTGTATGTAATACTGGTAAATACTGTTTATGAAATTTTGTTTCAGTTATCTATTCTGCCATGATAGAAAATATATTTATGACTGTGGATTTTTTGGAGGGGAAAGTTTAAAAACGTTATGTTAGACCACTACAGCGTTGGTCTTTGCATAGTTACTATAGGCATTGAGGCATTGAGGCTATTCCTTAATTTTAAGGACCTTGAAATCTAGAGAAGAAAAATGATTTATTCAAGGTTACAGGACACATAGAGTCAGAGCCAGATTTCACTTTGCTGCCCTTTGCACACTACACACTACACCAAATATGAAGTTATAAATTATCTTTTCTTTTGTAAAAATCGCAATTTGTTCCATCTCCAGTCCTTGTTCAGTTCCCTTTCAGATTATTTTTAGTTCTAGTGCAAGTCTGATGACTAATTAGAGCCATATATGTCTTGTTTGTCACACTAAATGGAGGACTTGGACAGAGCCATGGTACGGAGACAGAACTAAAATTATAGTTCCTGATTCAATGACATTTGCATTCCTAGCCCTATGGTGTTGTTATAATCTTGTAAATATAGTCAATGTCAAATTGTATGGTGATTATACAAGGAAACACTCTATGTGCCAACAGAACAGTCTCAGGTATTACGCCTTTAAGTTAGAATTTATTGAAATAAAATGGGGAGGGGGTACAGACGTATAATGCAGTTTGTGTTCTTCAGAAGCCTTGCTCAATATGTACTGAGTTTTGATCGATTGATACAGTGTCATATTTGACTAAAGAGGTGGGGAAGTTGCCACTGTCGCTTTGTGCTGGATGGCAGCAGAATGCACTATTGATTTTATATGTTGGATGGGTTGTCAGTGTATAGTGCATTGTTGATTTTGACTTTTATAGCCAACATGTTTCCTTTAATTGGATCATTTGTAAAAGAGAGGAGGGGACCTGTTCTCTTTTGACAGTGACTGATTACAATCATTTCATGTTTGTCGATATTTGATAAACCCACTGTTACCCAACAACATGGCTGCCTTTATGCAATTGTTCATTCTCGTTCCACTTCTCTATTTACCCCAGTATCACTTGGGCTGCCCCAATTTTCACTCACAGTTCAGTCTTACATTTATTCTTTCAGCAACAATCAAATTTGTCTTGACTTTGCCAACCAAGTCCCTTCTGACAATAACAACCAATCCACTTCCCAGTGATTTTTTGGTCACCAACCCCTACTGATCTCCTTCCCATTGGCATCTGGTACAAACTGTCAAGTAATTCAGGATAGTACAAATATCAGTGGTTGTCATATGTTTTGAGCTATCAGAACCTCAGAGTTTCCAGAGGAAAGAACAAGCCACTGCAATTGGTCATCTTTGTCCTCATGTGTTGGGATTATTCCATACCTATGGACCACACCCTGAGTGGACACCATGGTTCTTGGATACTTTCAGTTGTTCTCAGCCATTGACATTATATGCAATTAGGAGAATTTATGGACTGATGCTGTATCCTAGATGCCGACTTCTTTGACAGTTGCTAATTTTACCTGTTGTACCCAGCAGTCCTCTAGTTTCTCCCAGAATGAGAGGATTATTGATTTGATTGTTCTTATGCAACAACAATCTCTCTTATGTGATAATAATAAAAAAAAAAACCTTCCTAGATACTCAGACTTGGTAATATGCCTGAGGTAAATTAACAAATATTTTTAGGAACAGGAATCTTAGCGGAAAAATACTACAGTGCAAGAAAGAGACCTAAATGATGATGCTCTGGATCTTGGGGAAGTCATTCAACTTATCTATACCTGAATTTATTCACCAATGAATTATGAAGTTCACACTAGAGAGCTTTGAAGCTCCCTACTGTAATTCCTATAATTCTATGGTTTTCACATACCAAAATTAATGTGAGAGAACCTTGCAAAGCAATTTATATATTATCCAGAAAGAATCTATCCAAAGTGGGTACCTAACTCAGGAAAGTTAGGGCATCTTACTGTCCATTCACTGGACAAATGTTGCAAACTACCTCTAAATGTTCCCCGAGTAATTGTGGGTGATGATACCATACTCTTTTTTCCCCCTTAATTTTCCTGTATTCTACAAATTGTATATTTTGTTGATAAGTTTTCCTATCTGTGCCAAGGATGAGTGTTTCAGAGACCAATTCTTTTTAATTAGAGGATTCTGACACTACATAATCCAATATAGCATACTGGTTATTTGCACGTACATTCATTGTAACCTCATAGACATGAAAAACAAAACAAAACAAAAAAAAACAATATAACTGGAGTTAGTGAGATTCAGAGGAAGAGATTATTTTTAGCCATGTGGAAAATAATAAATATCAAAATGCTGCTTTGTAGGGATTTCTCACTTAGCATTGTACACAAGGAGACATTTTTATGTATTAGAAAAAAAGGTGAGTGATCTCATCTTTTGAGACACCTTGTAATTATTGTAATACTTAAGAGCCAAATTAACTTTACTAAAGATAGATTGGAGCCTAAACTGAGTGGGGCAACAAGTTTGAAATAGATTTATTTATTTTTTAGGATCATAATTTTCAATTGTGCTCTGTCAAATTTCTCTTCCAATCTCTCAAAGATATAGATGCACCTCCTGCAGTTAACAGGTCTTCTTTTGGTAGTTTAAACATAATCCTCTTCATTAGGTACTCTGTTAACGGTACCTGCCATTCCACTCTCCCTCTCCTTCTGCCTTCTCTCTTTCTTCTCTGTTGGGTTGATTCCTGGGAAATTGATGGAAAATATAAAATATCTCTTACTTAATCATGAAGCTGTAGATAGCCTCTATGTGGTAAGCATCCAACTTTTGGTTCAGAGGGGCACATGCTAATTCCCACAGAGACAAGTTTTTTGATGTAGAGGATGTCCTTTTTGGCTTAGCTTCTCATCACTTCCCTTCAGTTTCAACCCTTGGTAATAGAAGGGAAGTTCAAAAAAGTTCATGGAATTAAAAGATAAAAAAAATCTAAACTTTATTTCTCAACATAAGTGCCTTCAATTTTAAGACACTTTTATAAATGATGATACCAGCCATTTAGTCCATCCCTAAAGAATTGAGGATCCTGGTAGTTATCCATGTCAATGCACTCTTTTAAAATTATTACCTGAAGAAAAATGGGTGACTTTAAAGATTTTGGAAACAAAAAGAAGTCAGAAGGAGCCAAATCAGGACTGCAACATGGATGCCTAATGATTTCCTATTGAAATTGTCATAAAATTGCCTGTGTTTGATGAGAGCAATGAGTAGGAGAATTATAGTGGTGGTGGAGAAGGACTCTCTGGTAAAGCTTTCCTAGGCATTTTTCTGCTAAAACTTTGGCTAACTTTCTCAAAACACTCTCATAATAAGCAGATGTTATTGTTCTTTAGCTCTCCAGAAAGTCAAAAAGCAAAATGCCTTGGCCATCCCAAAAAACTGTTGCTATGATCTTTGCTCTTGACTGGTCAACTTTTGCTTTCACTGGACCATTTCCCCATAAAATTCTCATAAAACGTCAGCAATTTTACCATTCTTCCACCCAAGCTTCACCATAGATTTGATGTTTGTTCTTGTTTCAATTTTAGCAGTATTCATGCTATGATAGGGGCTCTTTTCATACTGATGTCTCATCCTTCTTAGGGCTTCAAACTAGGGCTTCAAACCTGTTAAGACAGGTTATAACAAGTAAGTAGAAGTTTAGATTGGTGCAAACTTTTTTTTTTAATCCATTCATAGTTTTTTCATAATATGCATTTTTATGAACTTTTTGAAGATTCCTTGTATATCCCAAGGCTTTTTACCATTGGGAGTTTCTCTAGTACCAGAAATGGCTTTCAGATATGCAAGTCATTTCAAGCCTATGTATGCTTGGTGCACTAAGTTAGCTAAAGGGAAATTCAGTTAAGACATTTTTGCTACTCCAATGATATGAATGCAAGGGTTCCCTTTTCCTTTGCCCTACAGATTTTCTCCAATTCCTTTTCCCCTGCTCAGATAGGTCCAGGTCAGATCAGCTAGAACTATGCTTGAACATATATTTAACCAGGGGATGAGATGCAGTTTTCTGGTAGGCACCACCATTTTCTACAAAGAGTTAGACATTGAAGCACTACCTTCCTAAAAGATAGAGAAAATAAAAAGTCATAACATTCTCTCCTATGATTGACATTGAGTAAATTTCTCTCATCTTCTCTATAGATAAGCTGAAGGATGGTGACATGCATGGAACTTGACTTCCTTTATAATAGTGTGTATGTGGGACTTGTTTTCAGGTTTGTGGTTTGGGATTTAATTTGAGTGGAAGTTTCCATTCAATATCATTCTATGTAATTTGGATTTGTGCTGTATCAAGATAATCTGAATATATTGAAAATTTATCTTTGTTCTTGAAATATCCAAATCACAGATTCATGAATAATTTGAGATTTCAGCTGAAGCTATTAGATAATATCAAGACAAAATTATTATTTGTTTAGGAACTAGCAGCTTTACCTACCATTGCTTTACTACTGCCAGTGCAAATGTCAAGACAATGAAATGGACAAATAGTATCTTTATTTTGTAATAAAAGTAGGGACCTGCCATCCACACTTTGGGACAGCTGCCTTAGACATTATCATAACTACGTTTGGCCAGATCAAGAAAACTTAAAGATTAACCACCAGAGCATCTAATTATTTAGAGTTGTATTTAGCATTCCCTTTGTGATTGGGTAGATTAAAAAAAGCAAGATCAGAAGTCACACCAATGTCTAAGGCTCGATGGTCTCCATGTTGTGCTGCTCACTCTTAGGGAGAGAACAGTAAAGAGCATCCAAATAAAGTACAAAAATAGTTCCAACCTTTGAGAGCAAGGGGCCCATTAAAAAAAAAAAATTCCCAATACCACATGTGACAAAGTTCACAAAGGGATGTTACAGAAAGTGTGTATCATAGTTATTTAGGCCAAGGAGAGACAGTGTGGACAGGCATAAGTCATGAAAATGCAATGGGTGGGTAAAATAATAATAAAAACAAGAGGAAATATTCCCAGGCAGGTCAGTTTCCCTACCTAAACTATATTTCACTTATTGCTATTAGATCTGTAAAGGACACATCTGCTGAAGCCTGGTGTTCAAAACTAAAGGCAGGCAGGGGATTCTATCCAGCCTTATTGTGCAGTGTTGTTGGCTTTATTTTTCTCCTTTCTCTTTCTTCTGCTTTTAAGGGTTTTAGTCATTTTTATTCATTTCAACAGCAGGTGTGAAATAGTAGGCTGTCATCTGCCTTTTTGTAGTGCTGCAGGCCAAAATTATAAATGAGTTGACATTAATGGCAGTCCAGAATTTAGTGCTGTATTGGTAGATGGTATTGAAAATGTTTTGATATGACAGATGAAATGCCTGCCACTGAAACTTCAGTTAGACTTTAGCTGGCTACATCTGGCAGTGATTTTTTTTTTAATGTTTTGCTGTTGGTATATGGTTTTTAAGGCATTTCTTTATCCTGATACTCCATTCTTCTTTCTCTCTTTTCTCTGATGTTGAATCTTCTCTATCTTTTCTTTGTCTTCAAGTTTTCACATGATTAAGAGCTAATGGAGAGATGAGTGAGAATATTCTAAGTCAGCTATAAAGAGTAGGGCTTGAGTAAGAACTCAACTAATTGTCCCTTATCAGGCCTCCTCAAGAAGGAAATGCCCAAGGCATTTGGAGATCTTCCCTGGTACTTGAACCTATCCCACTCCTTCACTCACAAACAAGTAGGATCTGGCTAAAGTAAACATCTGGAGAGCCCTGGCGGGCAGAATTCCCTAAACTCAGTTGTGTAGGTTGCTTTGCAGAAAAATAACAGTGTTCCAAGTTTAAACAAATTTGCGGAATGCTGGTTAAACAAAGATGAATGAATTTCTTTTCTGAAGAACTCCTCGGAGCCTTCGAAGAGTGATTTTCATTGTATGTTTTCTTTCAGTCACTTTGGTCCCTAGGTTGTTACTTCTTAGTGTCTCTTAATTAATTTCACTTCTCTATGGAAAGACTCGCTCTATTAGACCACACAAATGTTGACTTTAACTACTTTATGTGAAAAGGTAACTTCCCCATATTACTTTTCTTAAGAGATTCTGATATAAAATATTTCTGATATTTTAACCTACTTCTGAACTCTGTCTTGCTCATGCACATTTTTCTCAACTGTATAAGGTAGGCTCTGGTCCCAGGTTGTCTTTACTGAAAATTTTCACTCCTGTACACCTCCTTGCAAAGGGCCAGTCCTTCATCACCGTGCTGTTCTGACAAGAGAAGGGAATCACAAAACATGGTCTCCATGCTTCCCTTGTTCTGAGGTGCTGTAACTGTCTACACATGGTTTATTCAGAGATTTGAACTAGAAAAACACATACATTGATATACTCACACACAGGAACCACAGCAGCTGAAGGCATATGCTCTGTGCTTGGTTTTTAGGCATTGGGTTGTCCCATGCTCACAGCAAGTGGTCCAGGGCTCAAGAGCTAGAAGAAAGGCTGACCAGGCCCGAGTGGAAATATCTGGGTAAAGAGAGAACTGGAGGGACAGAAGCACAGTGTCTGCACCTGTGCGCAGGCGGCCGGCATCCCCCAGTCCTGGGGACGTGCCTGGAAGGACCAGAGCTCAGATTGCTCTTGGGGAGGCTTTGAGGTTCTGAGAACCTGCTCTGGGTAGATCCACGGAGGCTCCCCAGTGGATCTGAGGGTAGGGCTTCTTCTCTGCCTCAGTCACAGCAACTTGTTTTTATGGATTAACCAGCTAGTTTTTTGGCTGCAATTTCATTTGAATAAAGACTAACATATTATCACTCCTCAGGTTCTAAACCCAGGTCCTCAGAAATTATGGATTAACTGAGGGAGGTAAACCTGCAGATGACAGAGGTGTGTTTAGAGAAGTAGTTAAGGAGACAAGCAGGAAGATGACTGGTCTTTTCTGTAGATTCTCACCTGCTCCTCTGGCAATTGAAAACCTGCCCATCAACTCAGTATGAACTCAGTGCCTACCTCCATTAACATCACACCTTATCTCCATAGCCTCAATTCTGCAGTATAGCGCCTAATCCCTGAGAACACACAAACTACTTAATTTCCGATAGGAATCTTCCCTCCCCAATTAGACACAGTTTTCTGTAGGGCAGCAGTCACATGTCTCTTTAGTTAGCATCCTGTTAGGCATTATATTATGTCTGACATGTGGCCATTCATTCATATAAGGCATTTAACATGCATTTACTGGGCACCTATTAACTGGCAGGCATTTTTATAGACTCTGTGTCTTTAGAGTTGAACAAAATGTGCAAGTTTCCTGCTCCCATGGAACTTACCAGAAATGCTGCACTAATTGACATACAGGAATTCTTGTGATGTCAGTGGTGCCTCCTATCAGATTTAATGCTTTCAAATTACAGTTAGGAAAGTAAATAAAGGATGACAACAGACTCAGTTTCTGATGTTTGCACACATCTGATTTCTGCTTTCTTTCTTTTAGCACATGACAAAACTACGGGGCCTCCCAGGGGCAGAAAAAATCCATCACAAGGGACCTAGAGGTATGTTGGAAAGAATTCTGACCAAAGAGATTTATGAGGCAGTATCATTGCTGCTCAGGGGAGGGGAGGGGAGTGCTATAGCTTAAGATGTTTAAAACCTGGCTGCAAGAGAAGCAGGGAAATGTACCACAGGGAACAATTCCCGGCCAGGTTCCAAGGGATGGAAAAATGACTTAATGGCACATTCACTGTCTTGACTTAGGTGATTTTTTTCCTAGTAAGCAGACATCTTCTGTAATTCCCTTTGTAAATAGACTCATAAGATATAGGTGCGCCTTTCTCCTCTGTGACTTATACAAACCACTATTGTTGTAGTTGTTGGCTCACAAAGAGTTGGAAATTCATAACTGAGAGGTGAAATGGACTAGATAGAATAAACTAAAAATCACTTCTTTACCTAAGTCCTGGGTCTAATAGTGCCCAACTCCAGAGGCCAGGGGACACTACAGGGCTGTATAAATTCAGAAGTTCATAGGGTCAAAAAAATTGGAAAGGAGCTTGTGGGTTATCTATTTGAACCTTTGACATTAGATGTCAGTGAGCTGGAGATTTTCATTAAAGCAACTATGGACGGAAATATTTAGGTTGTTGGGGATGGAAGAGTTGCACTGTATTACAGGTTCCCTGGGCATCTGACACCAATCTTTCTTTCTAACATTATATCCCTAATGTGCCTTCTCAGTTCCTGCTAGAATGCCCTCCAGTGCCCCCAGCACACACGTCAATATCCCAAACAGTAGTATATATTTACAGCTAAAGTGCTCTCAGCACTTCTCAGCTGAGACTATCCTGAGATTCAATTCAAATCCCTCTTCATTCAGAGAAAAACAAAACTAAACAAAAGAAAACAAACAACAACAGCAACAACAAACTTTCTAAGCCAAGGAGGTCAAGATTATTTGCTCATTCTTTTGAATTCCAACGAAATGCATTGTGTATTCTACCCATTTGGAGTTACAAGGAATTGCGGTGTACTGTGGCCCTTGTTTTTAACGTAGACCTACTGTGCTTTCTGTTTTTCCCTCCTGGATCCAGCATGGTGGAGGCCTCATAAGAACTTAGTGGATGATAGGGAGAAAGTAATTTTTATTAATGCTGAAAAAACTGGAAATACAAAGCAATCTGGGTGAGGGCATTAGGGGTGCTCTACCAAATCTTCAAAGGACAGCTGCATTTCCAGGCAATCCGAATTGTTCCAGATCATAGAAAAAATACAAAGCTTTTCAGGTCTTTTTATGTAGTTGGCATAAACCTGATACCAGACTTGATAAAGCACATGTGTGTATTGAAACATGTATACACACACAGGTACATTATGGAATAGCCACCTCTATAAATACAGCTGCAAAAATGCTAAGCATAATATACAAATAAAATCCTGTACCATCTCAAAAGATTCATACACAATGGTCAAGTAAAGTTTACTCCAGTTGTGCAAGATAGCTCTCCATTAGAAAAGTAATAAATATAATTTATCCCATCAGTAGGTCAAAGAAAGAAAAAAAAAACATTACTTAGTAAATGTCAAAATACATTTCATAAAGTTCAAATCTATTTCTGTTATTAAAACCAAAAGACTAAAGTGAAAGAAATTTTGTGCTAAACTAGGAATACAAGATAAAAACTTGTTTTCCAAACTGACTATATACACTTTATTTGACTATACAACTCCACAGGCATTTCCAATAAATCCCGGAAAAAAACAGAGATGTCCATTAGCACTGCTATTATTCAGCAAGTTCCTGAAGTTACTAATGAGATAGAGTAATAAAAACATAGAGATATAAACATCATAAATAAAGTGACAAAATATCATTATTTAAAGATTATAAGGTTTTCTACTCCAAAAACTTAGTGAATTGAAAGAAAAATTATTTTGAGTGTACATTGAAATATAGTAAGTTTTCTTTTTTACAAAATAAGTAGTGAACTCAAAAGCTTTCCTATAGATTAGTGATAACTACCTAGGACACCTAAGGAACAAAAAGATATTTGCCATAGCAATTCAAATTTAAAATATCATGAAATAAGCAAAATGATTTGTCAAAGCAATGTATGAGTCAAAGAAGTCTATAAAACTTTACCTAGATATATTATATAGATTTATAGATCTTTACAAAAAATATGCATATATATTTACAGATCTGTATATATCTACAAATCTTTACAAAACTTTATATATATATATTTAAAGATCTACATGTATATATGTATGTGTGTATATGTGTATATGGGTGTATGTGGGTGTGAATAGATAAAAAAGCAATGTCCTATGATTCTAGATTGAAAGATACAGTACTGTGAAAGTATTTATTCTTCTTCATTAAGCTTTAACTTTAGTATAATTTCAACAGATACTACAAATATTTAATTCTAAATAAACAACTATATTTCTTTTAAGAAAAATAAATGATAGAGTAGCTCATTTTTAAAAATAACAGACATAATCAGGGATTCTGTGTCTTATTAGATGATAAAATAATTTTTATAGCTTCAAAAGTTATAAAACAGTATGCTGTTGGTACAGAAATAGACAAATAGATCAATGAAAAAATAAAAGAAAATCTGGAAATCAGCCACACTCCATAGCAGAATATAGTATATAATATAGAAACAATAACAAAAAATAGCCATATAATTTCTAATGAATGTATACAGGAAAAAAACCAAACAAATGCAAAGGTTAGGACAGTACTTCATATATTATACCAAAATGGATCACAAATAATTTTAACACATACATATTTTTTAAACTTCAAAATAATCAAAGAAATATTAACATGTGGACATGCAATTTATGTAAAACTTTTTATGTAACAGTAAGTATTGATAAGTTTTATCAAATAAAAATTTAAATACCTATAGAGAAAACTAAAATAACTTCAAAAAAATGTAAGGAAAGCAGTACAAATATTTTCAGTATGTACAACAATCACAGGGTCAATGTTTTTATTATATAAAGCATGTTTTCTAATGAAGAGAAAAAGTAATAGAAAAATGATATCTCAACATGAATAGACAATTCATTAAAAAAAAGATGTAAAAAGAGTCAATTACCTAAAGTATGTAACAATTTAACTCAGAACTCTGGTGCTATGAATTTTTCTTAGGAAATACAGATGCACAAAGCTATGATCACAAGCTATGTAAGTTTAGGGCAGCACTGTTTATATTAGCACATAGCTAGGGAAAAACTGAATGTGTATAAGCGAGAGGTTCATTAAACACACAGTTGCCCTCCCATGGGTTAAGAATGATACCTTAAATGAAAATTAGTGATATGGAAATCATCTATGATATATTTTTCAATAAAATTGCAGCTAGCAGAACAACCTGTATAAGTAACACACCTTTTCTTTCCTGTTAAAATTTTCTATGTTCATATATTCATATATGATACGTAAGTTTCTTAAATATTATAGTTAAAATATTAACAATGGCTAGAGCTGTCCAAAATTATTAGAACTATGAGTGTTCTTTCTTTTTATCTACATTATTTACCTATCATTGTCATTAAAACATATTATTTATATTAATATAATATATACATAATATATAATATTTACACACATATTTATATGTAATATATATTTACATATACAATTTTTTTCTTCAGCAAAGTGATTGTGGACAACATTTTGAAAACAAAAAACATTCTCTTTGTAGAACTTTCTGAATCCCTTCTCTAAACTACCTCTTCCATCCTCCAGTCTAATTTTTTTGGAGGTTTCAAAGGCTTATGCCCAACCCTCGGCACAATTTAGTCCCCACTAAGCTCTATAGAGTTTTGCTACTGCAGTCACAATGTTAACTCGAAAAATAACCTACTTACAAGTTTGTACCATTAACTAAAAGAAGTGGATGTATCCACACAAGCTAATCTTCGTTACTCTAGAAATTAGTTAGAACATGGTTTCCACACATAGGAGAAATGGGTCAGTTGTTTCTTCTTCGAATTACAAAATGCCCTTTGCACCATAAGGGATTCTAGACAAGCTAAACATCCCAACAATAGGCACAATGCCCAGACACTACTATACATTTGGAGTTCATGCAAATGTTTCAATGTGAAGTCCTTTTCAAATCAAATGAAAAAAATCAAATATAATAATGAATACTAATATTCAATTATATATCCAGTCTGGGTTATATGTTTTTATACCAACAGAGTCATAAAATTAAACTTTTTTTTTTTAATTGATGGAGGGGCTTAAGTAGAAAGAGAACCTTCCAGAGACCTTCAAACTATCTGACAGCCAAAGGATGTCATTCCTTCCACCAAAGTCCAATGCTTAGTTCCTTTGCAGACCTGAGTAATCAACTCCCAGAACACTGGAGCCTAAGAAGAGTCTCAGAATCCTTCTCAGAACTTACGCTTGGCAGCCACTAACAACTCCTACCTCTACACCACAGAGCAGGTTTTCAGTTTGCCTGTTGTAAAACAGTAGTGATGGAAGTTAGTTTGGTATTTCTTAACTAGATCAAAAATATCAGAAACTATATTTCTAAAAAGGCCAAGGTTTGTTTGAGTTTCGTTGTAGTTGTTATTATTTATTATTGTTTTGGTGCTGGCTGCATAGGATTTTTGAGAAATCAGAGGTGTGTTTTGAGCTGAGCAAAAGGAGTTTAAAAACATCAAGAAAAATGATGCTTTATCTGGTAGAATATATGTGAAGTGTGATTCTATGCAAAAATTAGGTTCAACTTCTAAAGGCCAAATATCAGTAGATAGTTTCCACATTATATTTTGAAAGTGGAAGATATCCAAAAGAAAAACATATATAAATTGTCCAGTAGGAGTATAAACTTTTGTTCAAAAGATGACTCTATGTGTGTGTATCCCCGTGTTTACATGCTAGATCACGATGTAAAATGCATTTCATACTGTGGGCCACAATCAAACAAAGTTCTAAAGCCATCACCAAAAGCATTATCAGGAGAAGACCCCATTCAATCTCAGGGCTTTGTCCTGCCCAGAGAAAGAAAAGGCAGACAAGGGGAGTGGGGGAAGAGAGGGGAGAGGAGGAGATAAATGACAAATGTCAAGGACTCTTCTGGGCAAAACATCTGTTTACAAAAAAGAAAAAAAGAAAGAAAAGAAAAATTAATCCAATGCTATTTTTTCTCGAGAATAAAACCAAAGTAGACCCTGAAATGGCACTGACATCGGTGGCCCGACTATCCCCTACTGCTTTCTGTTAAGTCTGAAAGAAGAGGAATAAAAGCTCCATGAGAGACTTCAGTTTCATTATGTTCCCTGCAGTCTAAAAAGCAATAGTAAGTGGCGCCAAGGTCTTTAAAGAAATCTGAACAATCGCAAAGCCTTCCAGAATGTTTACATTGAAGGAGGGAACGTGTATTTTTCTCCACATGAAAACAACAACAGAAAAGCCATCATTCCCAAATCTGAACACACAGATGAGGAAATATAGGAAATAGGCTGGGAAAGCATCTAATAGTTGTCCCATCCCCTTGGGGACGATTGTGTGGCGTGATGAGGATAAACCTTCACCTTCTCTGAAAACACCTGCTTTGCTTCACACCAGCTCCCATGTTGCACATAAAAAGCTTAATGTGTGTACGTGTGTGTGTGTGTGTGTGTGTGTATTTAATTCACCTATTCAAAATACATCTGTGATAATCTCTTTGGAATTCCTATTCAGGCTTAATAGTTTTTGTTTATAAGACAATGTAGTTTCCACATCTGGATTGTAAACTCCCAGAGCGAAGAGGCTACTTATGTCCTCTCTCTTCAGTGAATGACACTATAATGCCAGGGCTCAAGAAGATAGTCTTGAATGAATGAATGGCTGAGTGAGTGGTTTTATTAAAACCACTATGAGAATTATTTTTAGCCCTAATTCCTTAAGTTGGTTAACTCGAATTAAACTCTCTCCTGGTCTCATTTTTCTCAAAGTAGGGAGTAATATTGGATTCACTCTAGTCTCTATGCTATAAAATATTAGGAGTCTCACTCCATACCACATGCAAACTTTTATGGTTCCTGTATGATCGGACAGAGTATACCCTAAATACATTTGAACCTCACTGCCCATAGCATTATTTCTCAAAGTGTGGCCTGTGGATAGGTTTCCTCAAAAACACTTGGGACATTTGTTACAATGGGACCAGGAATCTGCATTTGTAATAGACAGCCTGAAGGATGATTAAACAAAAAGATTAATGTATTAGAACACAATCTAGGGAAATCCTAGACAGCTTTGGATCTAAAAAAGGAATGACTGAATGAGGGGGGCGGGGATTGGGTTCAAAACAAACATGTATGGTTCTCTGAGGTGCAGTTAATTTATTTGAATACAATAAAGGTATGGGGGATGGGCCCATGGTGGAGAAGGGGTATGTTATTTCTGTGTGCAGTTTGGCAAAGTTCCCTTGTTATTAAGAACAGTCTAAGGAATAAATTCCTGAGGGTTTAAGGAAAAGCACTGGCTTTGGATTCCGACTGGTTACGTGTATGTAGCCTGCCATGCCTCATCTACACCATCAAGATTCTAATACCTGCCTGAGAAGGTTATAGTGGGAATTCTATCAGTCTATGAAAGTGTCTGGCAAATACTTGGTGTTCCTGCTTTTGCGGATATTTACATGAACTACTATCTGCATTCATTTATTCATTCATCTGGATATATGATCAATAACCAAAATTGAAATAATACACATTACAGCCACTACTTATAGCTCTACACTGTTTTACAAACACTATCTCCTTTACTCTTCATGGTTCCCTGAGAGAGAGATATTATCATCATCTTTCTTTTATGGATAAGGGATGTGGAACTTTGGGAGGTGACATATATTACCTGGATTGCTACCTCAGCCCTCACATTGTGCTAGTTTTGTGCAGGACAAGAAGATGTATAAAATAAGAACTGTATTGTTAAGATTCTTTTAGGTCAGATGCAGCATATACACAGATAACTAATCCAAAGTAGTATTAATAACTTTCAAAGGGTACAAATAGGATGCTATAAAAGAGATCATTTTCAAGGATGGTACTAAGGGAAAGTTTCAAGAAAGGGGCACGTTTTGAATATAGCCTTGAAAGCAATGTGGGCTGGGAGGTGGAGGTGTAGGAAGACCCTTTCAAGGAAAGGGTAGAGCTACAATAAAGTTGCAGAAATGGAAAATCACAGAGCATGTTGGGAGAGGAATAAATGAAGCAAGAGTAGGAACTGTCTGAGCAACAAGGTGAAGAAAAAGTAAAACAACTGACATTGAGTAGACATTCAGTAACTATTTATGAAATGAATACAAAGTGCGTTTGAGGCCAGTGGAGAAGTCTTGAGTGTCAGGCCAGGGTTTGGACTTTTCTGTAAGGCACTGGGTAGCCATTTCAGATATTTGAGTCATAAATGACATGCTTAGAGCACACTATAACTTTGGAAGCATTTTTAGAATAGCCCAGAGAGGAGAGAGGAGAGAGACAAGAACAGTGATAAATCAGAAAACAATTGTAAAATTGCGGTCCAAAGGTATGGTTCTCAAACACAGTGGTGCTGGGAACCATGGAGAATGAAGAATAAAAGGTGATGAAAGGCTTTGCTCACATTCAGTGCATAACCTTATTCAGGTAGAGAGAGACAGAAACACACACACACACACACACACACACACTACAGCTTTCTAACGCAGGGCTATACATGTTTATCCAAGACAGCAAATATATTCTCCCCTCAGGAAAAAGGACCCTTGCAAACCATTTATTTTTCATTTTCCAATTAATTTTAATTATAGAAATGGAATGTATTATGCTACCTTTAAAATTTCATATCATGGATGCATGCTGAGAGCCCTTTCAAACTGCATTTCAAACAATTCGGTTTCGAAGGTCTGTGTTAAAGGAGATAGGGAGGAACTGACACTGTATCGTTTACATATCTGCATTTTAATATGGGATTTCTTAATGTCCTCCCCTCTGACAAATGACAGCTTTTGAACCCTTTAAATAAATACTTTTGGGGTTTGTGTCCTGGGGGAGGACCCTGCTTAGCTAGAAAGACAATAGACTAAAAAGCACCAGGCCTTACTGTCAGCTTTCTAACCTTCCTTAGGGTTTGCAAAGTGTTAGGCTGTTTCTGAACCAACATTTTGGTAGGTTCCAGCTGTCATTAGCTGGGAAATGTGTTGTTCACCTTCCCTTCCCTGTTCCTGAACACCTTGTCCTGCAGCACAGATTTCTCAGGCACAGATAGAAAATACAAAATGCATAAGTCCTGGTAATCATACAGAGGAAGGGCTCCATTTGCATACCCTTCATAATTCAATTTAATTTTTTTTTTTTTGTCAAGAGTTCTGAATGCTTTGTGTTTGCTTTAATCAGAATGTTGACATTTACACTGAAGCCAATTTCTCTTTTTCTCCTCCGTGTTTTGTTTAACCACGACAAGTGACAGCAAACTGGAAAGAACAGACTTTTTAAATTGGCTCCTTGCCCGGAATGCATCATTTCTCTTGTAGCTTTTCCCCCCTTCCTATGCATCGCAAGAGGAAATGTGAAAACATACTTTGTGAACACAAGAGTGAGGTGTTACTGCTTTTAGATAAAGATTTGTGTTGTATTTTAAAACTAGATTGCTGTACGGTTTCAAGCTATTAGCAGGAGCCTATTACACCATGGCTCCAGGTCCTTGGAGAGATATGCTTAGTATATTTCAGTAATTCAAGGCAAATAGAAAACAACATGTGAAAATATTTAATGGCAAAAAGCATCAACTCCTGAAGGCTGCAGAAAGCAATAAGCAAGCATGGCACCTGCCATTAACTCTTTCCAACAATATTTTCTCTGATCTTTCCCTGTTGTGTTCCAAATCATGGAGGAAAGCCCCAGAGAGAAAATGAACCTCTGGATATTAGCCATTCAGAAAAGCAACAAGCAGTAGTGCAGTAAGTACCTTGCCCTCTTTAGTAGAACATACTATTGCTGGGTTTCACGCTTGATCTCTAACAGTTCTATGAGAGTGTGGCTTATATTTGAATTAGAATCTGCCCATATGTCAAGTTCAGTGGTTTAAACCAGAAATAAGTTTGCAAATGGCTTTATCAAACATGAAGAAAAATACAGTACCAAAGGGCTACTTGGTTGAAATAAAATGTGTCCTTTTGCGGAATTCAATTCTTCTTCAACAAAGAGACAGCAAACAGAAAAAGAGTGGATTCCGAATAAACCAAATGTTGAAATCATAGATTCCTCTGCTAGAATATAATTTGAGGAGTTACTGCGGTACCACCTTGCCATGAAATCTCTTCAATATACCCTTGGAAATATGTCTTTTTTTCCTGTGTATCAGAAATCCAAAGTAAACAGATACTATATATATCAAAGATTTACCTGAAAAAAAATCTAATGAGAGAATGATATACTCTTTCTGATCTTTCCACTGCTTAGCTAACGTGGGATCCCACACAACGGTCATCACGAGATATAATTATGGAGAAAACGAGTCTCCTCCACAGGGATTCAAATTCTAGATCATGATTTATTACTGTGAAGTCAATTTAATTGCTCATGAATAGCATTGTGTTAACTGAAAAAGCATAGAATAGAATTTGTACCTTATAATCTAAACATTGCTATGTGAAAATATATGACTTTGGGTATGGCAATGACTTTTTAAATACAACACCAAAGGCATGATCCAAAAAATCACAGGACCCAACTGGTGAATTTTACCAAATATTTAAAGAAAAATTAATGCCAATATTTCTCAAATTATTCCAAAAAACTGAGGAGAAAGAACATTTCCAAACTCATTTTATGAGATCAGCAGTACCCTGATATGAAAGTAAGACAGAGACACCACAAGAAACAAACAAAACAAAACAAAACAAAAACTATAGCCTAATATCCCTGATGAATACAGGTGTAAAAATTCTCAATAAAGTACTAGAAAACCAAGCCCAACAGTATACTAATATTAAAAGGATCATACACCATGACTAGGAGGGATTTATCTGTGAGATAAAAGGACGGTTCAACATATGAAAACCAATTAATTTTATACATATTAACAGAATAAAGGATTAAAATCACACAACTATCTTAATAGTTTCACAAAAAGCATTTGATAAAATTTAATACCCTTTAAAAAATCTTTCAATAAACTAGGAACACAAGGAATGCACCTCAACACAAGAAAAGTTTTATATGAAAATCCTGTCTCAAACACCATACTCAACATTGACAAACTGAAAGCTTTTCCTCTAAGATCAGGAGCAATGCATGGATGTCCATTCTTGCCACGTGTATTCAACATAGTACTGGAAGTCATAGTCAAAGCAATTAGAAAAAAATAAATAAATAACAAAATCCATCTAAACCAGAAAGGAAGAATTGAAATAAGCAAGTCATAGAAGGACAAATACTGCACGATTCTATTTATATGAGTTTTTTTTTAAACAGTCAAATTTGTAGAATTAAAGGGTAGAATGGTGGTGCAAGGGGCTGGGGGAGGGGCAAATGGAGAGTTACTAATCAGAGTACATCAAGTTTCAGTTAATCATAATGAATATGCTGTAGAGATCTGCTGTACAACATTGTACCTGCAGTCATTGCTAATGTCAACAATAATGTACGGTTAAAATTTTTAAGAGAACTTAAGTTCTTAAGTGTTAAGTGTTCTTAACACAATAAGATGAGATAAAATAAAATATAACTAAGTATTCCCAATTCCTCCCTTCTATTCCTTATAATATTGCTCTTGTATGACTTATTCTTAAGCTCTAATCACCAACTGTTATGTTGCTAGTTTCACTTTTAACAAAGTTATGTATTAGATAAGATAAAAATTAAAAAAAAAAATAAAAATTTTATTTTGTCTTCCTATACTCTTTTTTCTCATGGTCTTTATATCTTTATGTAGATCTGAATTTCGGGCCTATATAATTTTGCTTCTCTTTGAAGAACTTATTTTAGTGCCATATTTAACACGACAGGTCTACTGGCGAAAAATTTCCTCAGTTTTTGTTTGAGAGTCTTTATTTCTCATTCACTTTTGAAGGATAATTTTATTAAATAAAGACCAAGTTCATTGTAGTTTTTAATCCTTAAGCATGTAGGAATTTGTTAAAGTTGCCATTTAAGTGTCCCTACTATTACTGGCTCTGGCACCTTCTGCTTCAGGTGAGCAGATCTGTATCTCTGTATTCAACTACCTCTCCACTTTTCAGCGTCACTGTTTGTCCTGTGAACTCAATTCTCTGAAAGATCTAAAATAGTCATTGTTTTTTTAGGGTATTTTTTTTAAGGCTTTTTTCTTATTGTGAGGATGGTAGTGATGACCTACAAACTTTTAACATGTTTATGCAGAAACAAGAAGCCTGTATAGCTTTTTAATGATTGTTCTAGATATTATACACACACACACACACACACACACACACATAACTTATCAGTCTTCTTGTGTCATCATTTTACAAATTTTGGTGAGGTATATAAATATTAACTCTCTTTATGTCACTTTATGCTCTCTCATTTATAATTGTCTTAAATATTTCCTCTACATACATTTAGAATCACATCAGGCAATCTTATAATTGTTATTTTAACCGCTTAAAGATTTAGGAAATTTAAGAGGAATAGAAAGCCTATTGTATTTACCCATTGTTTTGCTCACAAAGTTTTATTATTATTATTATTCACTATTTCCTTCTTTTTTGAGAATACCCTTTAGCTATTTCTTTAGTGTAGGTTTTCTTGTAACCTATTCTCTTAATTTTTTTAATCTGATAATATCTTGACTTTCTCTTAATTTTTGAAAGATATTTCAATTTGTGTAGGATTTTGTATTGATAGTTCTTTTCTTTGGAACCTGAAAATTATACTACATTTTTTGGTCTCAATGGTTTCTGATGAGAAATCTACCGTTATATGAATTGTTTTTCCCCTATGTTTAGGGTGTCATGTTTCTCTGGTTGGCTTCATAAGAGTTTCTTTTTCTTTAATTTTTAAATTTTTTCCTTATGATGTGTCTTATGTATTGGTGTGGTTTTCTTTGGAATTATCTTGTTTGGAGTTCACTCAGCTTCTGCAATTTTTAAGTTTATGTCTTTTGCCAAATTTGTGAAAATTCCAGCCATAGTACCTTCAAGTAGTTTTCCAGCCCTGCCGGATTTTTCTTCTACTTCAGCACTCCAATGTCATGCAAGTTAAATCTTTTGTCATAATACCACAGGTCTTGGAGTCTCCGCTCATTTTTTTCCAGTCTATTTTCTCTCTGTTATTATAATTAAGAAATTGCTGTTGTTTTATCCTTCACTTAAATGATTATTCCCCTCCTCCCTTACATTCCACTGATAGTCCATTTACTGAGCTTATTTATTTATTTACTTTTGCATTTTTCAGTTCTACAATTTCCATTTACTTCTTCTTTATATCTCCTATGTCTATGCCAACCATTTCTACTTTTCTGAGACTTTCTGCTTTTTCATGTGCTTCAAAGAGTCTGTAAATTGCTTGTTGAAAAAACTTGTAATGGCTGCTTTAAGATCTTTGTTACATCCTTATAGTACTTCTTTCATCTCAGTATTTTATACACACACACACACACACACACACACACACATTTTAGTGAGACTTTCCTGGCTTTGAAATGACTAGTGCTTTTTAAATTGAAACCTAGACTTTTGGGGGGAGTACTATATTATGAGAATATTTATCCTTTTTATTTAACGCTTCTATTTCATCTGGCATTTTTGTTTTTTAAACCACTCCACAATGGAAAGGTTGTGCTGTCTTGTCACTCCCAGGTAGAGGTAAAAGTCCAGATTCCCCACTCAACCCACATTGAAATTTGAGAGTGGGGGTCCTCATTACTGACTGCTGGGTGTGGGTGGGCATTCACATGGAGAAGACGGTGGCCTTAGTATAGCCCAGTGATGGTCAATGTCCTGACTCTCTGCTTGGCCTCCTCTGACACCATCCTGCTGTGGAGGGAGAGAAGCATATTTTTAATGCTGAGTGGAGGTGAAAGTCCAGACTCCCCATGTGGTTGCGATCGACATTGCTGGCAGAGCTGCTGATTACCATCCAGCGGGGATGAACGTCCAGGCTCCACTGGTGGCCTTCTCTGACGTGATCCGGTAGAAGTGTTGGAGTGGCTCGATACAGTCTCATGAGTCTGGAAGTACAGAGTAGGGGTACAACAACAGTATTTTTCTGTGGTGTTTGGCTTGAGTACAGAAGTTACTGCCAAACAGTTGCCTCTCTTTCCAGGCTTCCGTTTTCCTGGTCCTTTAGCTAGAAAGGACAGGCTTTTCTTGGGATTTTTTTTTTTTTTTTTTTTTGGTCTGTATGTGTTGGTGTTTCTGGGTTATCAGCATCTTCAGCACCAAGGCTGGGATAGATGAGGCAAAAATAGAAAATAAAATACATTAACAACAACAAAAAAAAGAAAAGCCAGGAAACTCACCATTTTTTTGTTATTCACGGACTGAGGTCTTATGCCGTCTGCCTTATTCTTGTCATATTTTAGAGTCATCTTTTGTTTATTACATTTGAAATTTCCAGAGTTTTTAGTTACTAGGAGGAATAAAAGTGAAAAATATGTCTATTACATTCTTCCAGAAATGGACAACAATCTGATTTTTTTTTTAAATTCCTCAAATAAACCACAGTTGTTCTATCTCATGGGTTTCTATGTGATTTTTTTTTTTGTCTGAAATTCCCTTTTCTATGTCATTATAGGGGTGGCCTTGAATCTCAGCTTATAAGTTACTCTCTCGGATGACTGTTCCAGACCAAGCAATCTAATTTCTCTTTTCTAATATCATACTCTACTGCATTGAACTGTTTAATTTTATTCATCAACCCGAGTAACCCAATATATTCTTGTTAGGTTTACTTTTCTGTTTTTGGTGTCTATTTCCTGCCTCTGGAATGTAACATTTATGGAACCAGAAACCTGGTCCCTTTTAATAATGACTGCTTTTTCATATCTTTAGAAGAGTCTGTAGTGCAGAGTAAGCATTCAACAAAGATTTGTTGATTCGAATGAATAATACAATTGCTTTCACCTTACAATTTTGTAGTTTTGTTCCTCATTACTCTGGAGAAAAAAAAAAACACATTTCATCCTATTGATGATGGGGACTCCTCTTTTCCTCTCTTCATATCCACAGTTACTGCCAAGCAGGAGCTAAGGCCTGACTGATAGGCTTATGGCTTTGTGGTTACATCCTGAGGATAATTAACTCTTCTAGGCCAGCTGTGACCCCTACTGGGAGTCAGCCTGTGCCCAACGTGATGACAGAATTGGTCCCAAATTAGGACACTGCACTGGAGTCTCTGTAGTGACTCCTGAGATTTGAATGAACCCGAAGCCCTGCCAAATATGAAAAGCAGGGCAGAATTTAGGAACCGATTGATTCCCCAGAGAGCCTTGCAAATGATTTCAGAATTTTAGAAAGCAAGTCCAGTGGTCAATCTTGTCAGCTTTCTATGTGAAATGATTCCAGTGGTGCTATTGATATGGCCCTTTTGTAGTTCCTTGCATTTTTTTTTTTTTCATATTTCACTGCATATTTCTCCATGTCTGCATTTCAACAAATAGAAACTTTTTCTCTCAGTTTTAGGCTTTTTCTCACCTTTTAAAATGCAAATACTTCAGGGAAGGGGAACAGCTGGTCAGTCATTTTGATCTTAATGTAATGAGTTTATTAGAGCCAGCCTGGAGAGGGGAATGTGACACAGTGCATACTATCCTGCAAACATCGCTCTCTTTTGAAGCTTGCGAGTACGGGAACATCTCCCCACAGGAGAATTTCTCAGACATGCAGCAATGCAGTGACACTAACACATGCAGATGGAAGCATAACACGGAAAATGAGTAACTGCATCAAAGAAGAAATTGCCACTGTGGATTGAGTTATTTTTTGGAGGATGTAGGATCCCCAAATCCAAAGATATTTGTGTTTCACATGATGAATGGCCAATGTGTCTGGTGAAAAATCTGCTTAAAGGTCTGTTATCATTACATAGAGAAGAGTTCTATTATTTAAATATCAGAGTAATTGCTGTAAATAGAACTGGGTAATGTAGTTGAGAGTAACATAGTGTTACTTGGATTAGGATGACCATCCAAGGACATTCCTATTGAGATCCAGAGAGGATATAAAAAACTTGCCAGGTGTGGTAACACACGCCTGTAGTCCCAGCTACATGGGAGGCTGAGGTAGGAGTATCACTTGTGTCCAGAAGTTCAAGGCTGCAGTGAGCTATGACTGTACCACTATGCTCTTTGTTTTTGCTTCTATTGTGTGGTGAATTACATTTATAGATTTGCATATGTCGAACCATCCCTGCATCTCTGGGATGAAGCCCACTTGGTTGTGATGGACTTTTTGGTAAGCAAATTTTTGTGTTTAAAAATAGATAATTATTCATTTGACTCCTGAACAGAAAATTCATAATGATAGCTGAGGTTGGGAGCCATAACTATGACTTACAGGATCTAGAAACTTAAAATCTAGTATTGATCTCTGCCAACCTTGATTTTTGTGGTGAAGAAATTATAAATAAAAATAATCTTAATTTAAAAATAACTCCATTCTCCTTATTTTAAAGTCTCATTTTTTTGATTAGGGACCTGTAAAATTCTCCCTACCATCCTTTTAACTTCAGACTGTGTCATAGGTACAAACCATAAATGGGTTTCCAAATCACAGCAGTGTCAATAAACTTTCCTCCAAGCCTTTTGATGGGAAACTATCGTAGAACTACCTGAGACACTTGAGTTTACAGAGAGGGAGATGAAATAACAATGTAAAAACTCCTGCATAATTGGCAGAACCCATTGACGGATGGCTGCTGAAGGACTGAAGCATCACTTTCCATTTTCCTAGTATGGAAGAAGGAATAAGCAAATAAAACCTTAAATGTCATTTGTCTGTCTGATGGACTTTTTCTATCTTTATAAAAATATTGAAGTTCAAAAAATGGCAATTTTTGCATAGATGGAGAGATACTTCCCCAAATGTTATTTTTTTAAAGATTTACGTGAGGACCTGGAAAGTGATGTGAATGTAAGGCCCATGTTCCTCTCCCATCTCCCTTTCCATTCCAGAGGCTTTCCTTTATTCTTTCCTTTATCAAATGAAGGTATTTTCTTTAAACATTATTTGTGAACCGGTATCAACTGGTGATATGGTAGTAGTCATCTTTGGCCCATTGTATGCTGTTGAATATCACTTCACCCCTCTGTACCTGAATCTATCCTATCAATTAGGAGTTAAATAAACATGCATTATCAATGGGTGAAGCCGTAAAACTAAATGGAAAGTTGAGGTAAATAATAAAATGACTTCATCAAACAATACCTGTTGAAGTAAGAATGTAAAGTAGAAGGAACTGTTGGCTTGAATGATCCATAAAGGAAAGGATTTACTCCACTTTGGCCAAGGGATCATCATGTCTGATGTTTTACATTTCATTTCAAGTAATGCTCATGGTGGAATACATACTATCCTTGGAGAGTGTGTGATACTGATAGATGCAATATCTTTTGTCTTCTGAAGGAATAATTTCCTAAAATGCTGGCTGTTTGTTGTTACCCAATCCCCCTCCCCTTTGGGACAGCTGCTGAGATACATTAGTGTTGTTCTTCCTCCTTCATTTTCAGATCATGTCATGAGGCAAAGCTCTATCCATGTGACTTAAGAGGAAGTGTTGTATGGGGCTTCCAGTAAAACTTCCTTAAAAGGAGCTGATAGACCTGGGACATTGTCCATTTTACCCTTTACTTCTTTTCCATTCTTGCTGCATGGAATGTGAACTGGATAACCAAAGCTCTTAACTGTTGCATGGGACTGTGGGTTGAAGCATTAATAATGATACAGCATAAAAACAAACAAGCACACAAGAAACAATTTAAGCTCTGGATCCATTATGATGTACGGAGCTGCCATGCATTCTCTTAATGGCCCAACTTCTCATATGCTTACATGAAAGAAAAATGTCCATTTGGGGTCTATTTTATTGGGTTTTCAGTTAAATGTTGCCAGATACAAACCTAACTGATACCTAGGGCTAGCTGAATAGGTCAATTTAATGAGTTCTGAGAAGGATCCTTGGATAAGTACTCATGTGAGCCACTATCTAGTCTAAGTAGTGAGCAGTAATAGAAAGACCACTGGGCATCGGAATTAGACTATGTGTCTCTGGCAGATCTTCCTCTGACAGATTTAAATCAGATCTAAATCAGTTAGGTTTAGATCTGGCAACAGCAGGTAGGTATAGGATAGAACAAAAGAAAAAAAATTAGCTGGTATAAATTAGATTTGGTGAGAGGTAGGGAAGCACCATAGTTCTGGGGTTGTGTCTGTCTCTGGAAGGTACTGTTACATGGAATTCAGGACCACTGGCCAGAAGCAGCAGGTGTAAAAGACAAAAATGTGTTCTGACATCAACTGTTGTACTACAATGCAATTCTGACACTAACCCCTCTAAGTTAGCATTAAGCTCCACAGGTTTAAGGACACAGTCCCCAAGACTGTCCTCACTTCAGATATCAGCTACAAGTGGGGTCTCCAGATGACCCACACTTCTGAGGATGAACTGGCTACAAATCCAGGGGTTCACACAACTCTCTTCTGGTTCTATAACAATTGCCACATTTATTATTATAGTGCTATTCTAAAGAGTATAAATCATCACCTGCCAAATGAAGGGACATTCTCAATGAGTTCCCCAACCAGGAGAGCCCCAGGAGTTTTGATTGTGGTTCATTGTGGAGGCATGATTGAATCATTGGTCCCATGATTGAACTTAATCTCCTGCCCCCTCTCCTTCCCAGAGGTAGGACCAGCACAAAGCCCCATTTCTCTAATCATATCTTTGATCTCTGTGATGACCAGACCCTCTCTTGAATCATCTCATCTATGAACATAAACTTAGGTGTGATCCAAGAGACTCATGAATGATAAAGACACTCTTACCACTCAACAAATTCCAAGGATAGAGTCTCCATCTCAGAAACTAGGAACAAAGCTCAAATGCTTTATTATATAATAAATCAAAGGAATTGAGAAAGAAGGAAACAGATTCCTAGATCTGCTAATCCAAGACCTACATCTAGATCAGGGAATAGGAGGGATTTTAAGGCAATCCTGGCCTTACAGTTTTACAAAGAACTGACAGATAAAAACAGGTGAATACTATTTGGAGAATTTAGTTCTGGTGTATCTTTCCCTGTTAGATCCCATGAACTTGAGTTTTCAAATATAAGCCAAAATTCCCATTGCATTGGACTTATTTGAATAATGCCTTATTATTAATATTTGTGCTGACTTCTTTTTCTTCTTTTTTGTTCCTACTATATTATCACATTTAATAAGCATTTTGTTAGATTTTCACAATCACACTAAAAAGCTAGTGGAATAGAGTAAGTAAATACTGCTCTGTGGTGGTATTTTCCTTGTCTAAAGTCACATGGGTTGTTAATAGCAAATTTGGATTGTGCAATGATTGTGCAATGATGAACATCCCAGGATTTGTTTCCTGAAAGGCTTGAGTTTGTGTCCCAGTTATATGATTTCAGGTCAAGTTCACTTAGACTTTTTATGTGAAAGTCCCTTATCTTTGAAATGGGATGCAATTATATTATTGATTGCTGTGAAGAGTCTCTGTGATAGCATGTGAAGCACGGGGATCATTTTGCATGGAACTTGGCATATCATAAGCCCTCAATAAACACTGGACATTAGTTACTACCCACACAGTTAATAAAACTCACAGCAAACGAGTTCTAATGCTTTTTCCACTGCCATTAAAAAGAAAGAAAACAAACGACTTCCTTTTTGAGGAATTACAGGGCTGATAGGTTCTGGTTCTTTTACCCTTTAAAAAGATAAAGGCATATTAATACCTTTCTTGTTTGATCCCATAGTTACTCCATCTTGGGATCATTGTGTCAAAGAAGGGCATCAAGAAAGGTCTGTTTTGTTTTGTTTTGTTTTGTTTTCCCAGACATCAGATTGGCTGAATGAGGCAACTCAAAATCAGATCAGCTGCACATGAATTTTTCATTTTTGAAACGTTTTGAATCTCTCCATTTTCAGTTTATGCCACCTCTTCACAGCGACTAATTCCAAATTCCTACCAGCCATAGTAAAGTCAGACAGCTTTGTATTTTCGTTCCTGCTTCAAGTTTAACAGTGCTTTTTCCACTTGGAATGTTGTGGGAATTGGCCACCCAAACAGAGGTTTTCTCTTTTGTTTAAGGATCTTATAAACTTTTGTTCTATGCCTTGCCAGCCATATAACCTTTCATCTTAAAATCACTTAACCTTTTATCTCTGTAAATGTGTTTTCATTGGGCTTAAAAAATATCTTTGAGGAGGTGTTTGGCCTAAATCCAGTACATGCAGATTCTTTGAAACAATTAGCAAATGGATGAGAATACTTATGAATGAGATAGTTCCTTCAGAAAGGCACTTACAACTATTTTAAGTCAAGGACATGAGAAGAAAGCATGAATGAATTCTTTTAAATTACAGAGTGAGAACTTCTTTTTTTAACTTGGCATAAAATCTAAAAACCCATAAGACCAATAAATTTGAAGATATGAAAATTAGGGGGGAAATGTGTCATAACAGAAAGCACTGTAAGTAAAGGCATAGACTAGAAAAATACTTGCAACTCACACTACTAAAACCAAAAACAGCTAATTCCCTTAATATATGAAAAATACTCTCAATAAGTAACAGGCCTATAGAAAGGTGGACAAAATATACATTATCAGAAAATGAATATAAATAACCTTTAATGTGTGAAATGATGATAGTCTCAAAATAGGCAAATGCAAACTAAAACAGCTTTGAGTTACTATGCTTAATCTATTAATTTAGCAATGACCAAAAAAAAAAAAAAAAAAAACCAGAGGACAAATCCCCCAAAACAACTTCTCTTATATTTCCTGGAGGACTGTAAATCCAAACAGACAGTTAAGTATTTTCCACTCTTACTGCCATTATTAATGAAATGTGTGTTGTGGGGGGGCAAAGAAGATACCATCCAGAGCAATATTTTAGGTGCTTCTTGGAGCAAAGGGCTATATAAAAACTAAGAGTAAGTGATGGTTTGGAAGGTTAGGATGGTAGAGTTGCCAGGGAGGGAGCTGCTTTCACTCAGGGAAGTGAGGGGTATTAGCATTTGGATAGCTGAAGAGTTGGGTAAGGAGCCGGCATAAAGTCTTGAAAACCCAGCCCTCTCACCCTCTGGAGATGTGATAAGTCTCCAAGGAAACAATGGTCAGGAAACTGTTTAGCATTTTAGGAGTGTTTGGAATGATGGGTGTCACCAGTCAGGTTCTTTGGGAAACCTGCTCTGAGACAGAGACTGACACACATTAAAGTGTGTTCAGGAGCAACACCTGTGGGAGGGGGGGTGACAGCTATAGGATGAGGGAGAAGGAGCAGCTGGTCTTTAATGCGGCAGCAACAGAAGCCTGAGCTGAGTCTAGGGGCATCTGAAATAGGCCCTAAAGAGATATTCAAACTTGGACAAAGGGGCCAAGCCTTTATATCTCTGAACATTTTGCTGTTAACTCTAGACAGTTAAAAAAAAAAGAGAGAGAGCTGCCTCCTTGGAAGGAGGTATGATCTTGGACAAAGCTGCTCTCCTCAGCCAAAGGCAGGTCTTAGAAAAAGACTCAGGTGAAATCTGTCCACGATAATCCTCTCAACACCTGGAGAAATTAATGCTTCAGTCCTGATGTTGGGCATCTGGTCAACTACCACAGCATCCAGCAA
Source organism: Eulemur rufifrons (assembly GCF_041146395.1). NCBI lineage: Eukaryota > Metazoa > Chordata > Mammalia > Primates > Lemuridae > Eulemur > Eulemur rufifrons. The sequence continues at coordinate 28,363,466 of NC_090987.1, read as the reverse complement.
AAATGGGGCTGAGCAGGTTAAGACTGGGATTGGAATCACAAACTGCTGCAAACATAAAACATTCAGCTCAGACTAGTCGCCTTTCTCTGAGAATAGAGTGGATCCAATGCATCTCTTCTCATAAAAAGAACACCATGTTTCTGCTACGTGTTATTCTATAATAACAGTTACTTCCAGAATTTCTCCAGAATCCGATAGAGGAGAATTTGTGTTTGGCACTGGCATTAGCCTGTATTCCTGGCACAGGTCTCCATCTTCTCAAACACACACCTGAGAACTCAAATAGCTCACAGTCGGAACTGCCGGCAATCTTACTTGTGATAACAAAATGGAAACATTCAAGCCAAGAGAAATTTAAAAAGACATACGGCATGACAGATGATTCCTAACTCCGAGAAAGCCAAGGGAAAGTTAATCCACCCTTACCTGAGGGCACTCAGATATGAAGAAAACATACACATCGCACCTGAGCCCTTCTCAGTCAGCAGGGCCACAGGCAGGCCTGGCCATATGCGGGGGTGGAGGAAGCGACTGCCCACACCCTGTGACATCCTGGGGAACGGCAAAGCCCTACGTTCCCAAAGTACTTCCTCCAGATGTAGTTCATTTCCTGAAATTCCACCATACCCTATTTAAGACTGATTCTTGTTAAAAGTGTGACTCTCTTCACAATCTTATGTTCTAAAAAAGCAGGGACAGGGCGTCATGAGAAGTAGGTTTATGCCAATCATGCCAGGAACTAGCTGTGTGACCTTGGATAATACTCTTCTCTCTGGGACTCAGATTCTATGAGTTGGTACAGTGTCTGCAGTGCTGATGCCTTTTGCTTTTCTGTAAAGTATGTGTGGTCTTTGATTATTGCTGATTCCAGACCATCTTCATCTGTTATCATCGCCTCTTTTAAAAGTTCTGGTTTGGTTTTATTGCTGCTAATGGATATTTGACAACTTCTCTATCTAAAATGTGACAAAATTTTTGGATCATAGAGCCAGTATACTCAGCTCAGGAAAGGTTTTGTGCATTTTCCAGGAAATCTCCCATTAGAGTTGATATATGTGTTTATGTGTGTGTGTGTGTGTGTGAGTATGTGTGTGCGTGTTTGTGTGTGTGTCTCAGGGGAAGGGAGAAGAATGTGCAGATTCTGCCTCCAAGTAGGGGCTTCAGTCACATTCCGCGCAGTCTTTCTGTATATTATTACTTTACAGCTCCACCTAGGCAGCTCATCAAGAAGCCTTTGTGGGAACAGGAGGGCTGCCAGTCTCTATGAATATTCTACGGTTCCCAGAGTAGGGTGCAACTTGACTCCATCAACCCTTTCAACTCACCTTCCTATTTGCACACCAATATCCCAGCATAGTGACTGGTATGTTTTAATTTGAATAGATGGTTAAGTAAATGAATGAATGGACAAAAAGAATGAATGAGAATGAATGACAATTAGCCAGCTTCCAGCAGACAACAAGGATGAGATACTAAAGAAAATTATTTATTAAACAGAGTTAAAGGAATTAACAAAGAATATTGAGGCTTTGGGGGACTAAAACAGCAAGAAGCCTTTACCATCCCTCCAGCTGCAGGGCATAAACGAGTGACATCCAGAAGCATCTGTGGTCAGGGAGAGGCACAACCAGTGTCAGACCATGATGACAAAACAGGGAGGGAAAGAGGAAGACATGCCTTGGGGTCTTTCTCCTTATTTCCTTCAGGCACTTGCTGGTTTATGCCACTGGCCAAACCCAACTGGAAGCCAGAAGGCACAGGGTTGCCCAGGATTTAATTTTGGAAAATCATTATCCAGAGTCCTAGAGCAGAGATGGGGGTTATCCATGGCGGATATAAATGGAGAACAGCAGCACAAAGAATACAAGAGCAATTTTTCATGGAGGAGAAAATGCATGCAGACAGGAAACCCTAGAAGGAAAAGGAAGATTTATCAGGAGAAAAAAAAGTCACCTGAAGATGTTGGAAACAATGTCTACTAATTCCAGTTATGAGGAGTGTGAAACTGTCTGGTCAGGACTTGATGATGTCCTTCAATCCGAGATTCTCTCAAGCAGTACTCTTGAATACCTAGTATGTTTTCAAAAGGAAAAAGATTAGACAGTGTAACATTTTAGAATAAAATCATTAAAAGAAGAATAATAGTTTTCTAATTATTTTATTTATACCAGGCACCGTGCTAAAAGATTTATGTGAATGATCTAATTTCATTTGAACACAAGCTTTGAGAAATATATTATAATCTCTTTCACAGTCGAAGGAATTGAGGTTAATGATGGAAGAATGAGTTGTCCAAAGCTGTGCAGCCAGTAAGTGAGAGAAATAAGTCTGTTTGACTTCAAAGCACTTTCTCCCTCCTAATCATCTGTTAATTACTTCACCATGCTTGTGAAGTAATTTGGATTCATCAGTGGACTTTTCTTAAAATTATACTTGAGGAAGTGGATTCAAACAGATTTGTTCTCACTGGCTACTACAGCAACTACTAAGCGAGTTTTGATGACTCTGTTAGAGGGCCAAGGGGGAATATGAGTAACTCATATAACTGTTGAGAAGATCATATATAATCAACCAATCCAGAAAGCCAAAAATATTGTTTACCATCTAAGACTATATAGAGACAGTGGTGTATCAAGGATATACACCTGGTAATTTAGAGTCCTATGTTACATATGAAGTTAGTTAGAACCTAAAATATACTATAGCTTCAGAACAGGACAGTGTAATAGTGTACCCAGATTGCAGTAAGAGAAAGAAGTTAATGGTGGGATCCAGAAAACACTACCCCAAAATATGGCACCTTGGAAATTAAGAAACAGCAGAAGTGGGAAGGTCTCTTTCACTTTTCCCTCATCCTGCTTTTCTGAAGCAGACCATAAAACCGAGGAAGTCACCCTCTGACCTTCTTCCTCCCTTCTCCCCAGAAGATCCTCGTGTGACAGGTGTCCTGCCCTCTACCCAGAGGGAAGGAGGGTCACACCAAGAGGCCAAAAAGAATCTGAACCAACAGCCCTTGCTAAGTTCACCCCATTAAGATCATACCCTTTCTCCTCCTATCATGCTTCTGTGTGCCTGTCCATAAATATAAACAAATTTCCCTGTTCCTTTGAGTCTTCATTTCTGAAGACTTGTGTGTCACGTAAAACTTACATTAAATACATTTGTATGATTTTGTCCTGTTAATTGGTCTTTTGCTATAGGTATCTCAGCCATGAACCTCGAGATGGGTGAAGAAACTACTTTTTCTAACCCCTGTAGTTTCTGGCATTCCTGGGTGGGCTTTTCTTTTCTCTGGGTATGGAGAGTGAGGAGAATATATTTCAACGTGTATTTGTGTGATCTAGAGGGGTGTCCTTGTCTCCACTCAACTTCTTCTCCCTGCCCACATGCAACCTCTGTAACACTCCCTGTGCATTGTTCTATGACTTTATGCAGAGACATACCATATTTGTTCGAAACATTTACGTAGCTTTCTCTGTAATTAGAGCATAAGCTTCTTGAAAGCACACCGTGTATCTTTTATAATCTTTGATTTTTTTTGCCCTAGACCCCTTTATTATCTTTAGAGGACAATTATTTCTTTAATTGGGTTGTGATTGATTACAACACTTTGCAAAATAGAAATCACTATTCATACGTAGGTTATTATCTTTGTGTCATTTAAAAGCATAGTTGAACTCCTTCAACTTTCTTTCTGGACTGAATTTTTGTATGTCATATTATCATTTAAATGCAGAGGAGGAACCAGCTATTTCTTAGAAACATTTTGGTGAATGCTCTTGTAAAAGAAAGAATCACCTTGGAGTTTAAGAGAATTCTGATTTCCATACATCAGATTTGCTTCAAGCAGTGAGGTCTGTATGTGGCAAGATGGGGAAAAGCTGGGAAGCATAGCTTTCGGGACTGGAATGGAATTTAATATGCGTTTTTGAAATACAAATTGCATCTTCACATGGTGAGGTCCATGTTGTGATGATGGAAAGCAAATCTGTATTTTTGTAACCAGGTTTCCACTACAGTAACCTTAAAACCACGATAAAATAGAGGTGCCAATAAACATGTGGAAATAACAAGACGAAAAAAATCACACATACCTTCTCATTTTATTAATAATGACTTTCTTATTTTTCTGAGTTATTCAACCTCAACTTGTCTTGGCTAATAATCAAATATGACTGTTTCAGAGATAAAGTTTTTGGCTTCTTTTCTCCTCTCTATCTCTCACCAGACAATAGAAGTGGGGTACTAGAAGGCAGAGGGCTAGTTAGTGGGGAAATGAGTTAGAAATTGGGGGACAAGTAAGAAAGGATACCAGGAATAACAACATTCAAGTCTAATAGAACAGATATACAATACCGACAGAAGAAAATGTTTGCACATATTTTTTTAGAATGAGGACTTTGATACATAAGATAATTATTCTCTGATTCATTCATTCAACAAATAATCAATATTGAATAATCACTTGTTTGGGGCACTGGGAATAGAGAAGTAAATAGCATTCAGGCATGGTCTTGTGGAGTGTGTCATTAGCCCATTAAGAGAGACACCTCCATTCTGGAGGGGACTGAATGTAATGCTACAACATTGTCTAATTAATTTACTCAGCAACTTTATCTGTGCGCCCTCCTACACATCTCATGAAGGACGATGTGAGATGAGAGCTGAGCTGTCACTGAGATACATCCTGGAAGTGAGGGTACGTGCATGTGGTCAGCTCCATAGCAGACGTCTCCTGGATCCCAGGCAAGGTGTGGGGACTTGTGGGGACACACACATCCTGGCTGATGTTCCTGCTCAGTCTGCCTGGTGCTTCTTCTCACGTTCGATGGATAGGGAAACGGAGTCACTATCTTCTCATTCTATTATTATTGTACAATTCTTTTTGAGTATGAATGATTGGTACATTATATAACTTCTACTTGATTACAAAAATCACAGCACCATAAGCCTTTATAAAGATAAAAAAATAAAAAGAACAGCATTTCTTTCCCTTCAATATTTTCTCTTGTGACAGGACCTACAGTCTCAATCAAAGGAACATTTTCAGAAAGGGCATACACCTCCGAGCTTTGAGGCTCTCCGATGTGCTCGCAGTGACATGGTTTAGTTTGCTATTGTGCTTTTTATGCTTAGCTAAGCCCATTGCTTTCTTTTCCAGTGCCCTCCCCTGTCTATATCCTGCTAAGATCTTCCCCTTCTCCCACTCACAGCACCAGCAGACTTCCTTCTTAAGCTCGCTGACAAGCAGCTCAGACACTGGAGCTGAGCCAACCCTTTCCTGCCCCTTCTAGGATCTGTTCCCGAGTTTCTCCATGGCGCTCACTCCGAGCACAGCCTGAGCTGGTGCCACACCTGCAAACATTTCTTTCACAGCTATCAGAGGCTCCAGCCCTGCTTTCTCTCCAGCTGGTGACAAACGTTATAATGATAAGACCCTTCTGTTCACTACATTTGACTTTACCTTGACTCTTAAAATATCCATCAAGAATTGCATATTGTTCAAATGCCAGTGACTTGATGCCTCATTGTTCTTAAAGGTGAGTGGTTCCTGAGCCAATGAGGGCTGAGTAATGGCAGGGAGGAGGGGGTGCAGTCAGAGCTCGGTAAAATTATGATGCATTTTGAACATTTTTCTGAGAGCGATTGGTTATTGCCAGTTGACAAGGAGTCAGTGCAGGGTTAATTTTCTCGCTGTCTTTGTTCTGGCTGTTCCTAGTCTCTTGATACTTCTCCAATAGGTTATAATTCCAATGCTCTTATGCTTGATCATGTTTGTTCCCCTACATATCCAATTCTTAAATTCCCCCAGAGAGGTTGATCTGAGTTTAAAGTGAAATATGGATAACTCCATCCTTTAACCATATTCCCCATTGCTCTAAAATTAATGCTGCTAGCTGCCAAACAGGCTCTCTCTGGTGGTGTTATGGAATCACACATTATATTCCATAGGAAACCATGAGAGCCATTTCATCCAAGGGAAGCATTTTATATAATGAGAAAACTGAGGCATATAGATGCTGAAATATTACACCAAGGTTGTACAGCTATCTAGTGATACCCCCAGAAAGGCAAGTCCTCTGAGCCTTAGACCAGGGCTTGTCCCATCTCACAGTGCTTAAACTCAAATTCCTCTGTGATGATGGCAGAGGGCAGGACAAAATGTATATTTAGGATTCAATTAAGAAACATTGACCTATGCCTCACCAGACTCACATATGGAAAGAGTATTTTATTATATGCCTAGTGCAATGCAATTAAGACCACAGGCCATACAGGCAAGCTGCCAGGAATTACAGCCCAGTTCCATCATGTACTTAGTGTGAGGAACAATGTGCTTAACCCTATTTTCTCACCTGTAAAATGGGCGCGATAATAGTACCTTCCTCATAGTTATTGTCAGCACTGAGTTAATCCATGCAAAGAGCTAAACAATGTTTGGCAGATGGTAAGAGCCACATAAGAATTATTTATTATCACTATCTGATAAAGACTTTTGCAATGAGAAAGCTTTAAGTAGAAAAGGTCATAAGAAACTGAAAATATCAGAATTTCACACGATTTCTATCTCCATTCTTGTATTTATCTGCTTTGTGCTCTTCATCTGTTATTTCTTTTCAACTAGATTTTAATTCTGGAATGCATGTTTGTTTTACTGTTATCTGTTTATGTCCTTCAGGACCAAGCCCTGCTCTCACGTAAAGCGCATGCTCAGGAGATGTGTGGTGAATCAGAGACTACGGCTGGGAGAGGCTGTATACACGTGAGTGATTTAAAGTCAGTAGAACAAAGTATTAGATAGAAGATGGTGTACTCATCTTTTTTTGGCATTTCCTTTTTGTTATAATGACAATGGAAATTCATTTACTCCATAAATATATATTGTTTAGTGTGTGCTAGGCACTCTTTCACATCAGTGAACAATGCAGATCAAATCTCTGCCCTCGTAGTGCTTATATTCTAGTAAGGAAACATGTACAACAAAATAAATAAGTAAATTAGATGTGTGTCCCAAACTAAAAAGGGCAATGGAGCAAGATAAAGAAAAAGGTGCGGAGTATATGAAGGGAGGTTGATTTAACTGGGATGGGGATGGATGGCCTTACTGCAGAAGTGGCATTTGAGCAAAGGCCTGAAATGAGCTGAGGGAGGGCATTGTCCTGGTCAAGAGAAACCTAGGGGGAGGTCCAAGTCAGTGGGTGGGGCCAAGAGTGGTCAGAAGGAGGCCCAAGGGATAACAGGGACCCAGGTCATTTCAGAACCCAGAGGTCACTGCTAGGCAGGTGGGATATTTTGAGCAGACAAGTGACATCATCTGACTTAGATTTAACGGAATCACTCTGGTGACTATTTTAAAAATATACTGTGCTAAGGACTTTGCCAGCAACATCCCATTAAATTACCATAACAACTCTGGAAAGTACCTTATTTTTTCCAAGAGGAAAACTGAATTTTGCAGAAGCTTGTAGTGACAGTTCAAGAATTCAATACCAGATGTGTCTATCTCCAAATTCTATGTTCTTAACCTTTCATTCTTTTTGCCTCCTACATTCTTTTAAACCTCAGCCACATTATGGCTCTAAAAGAGCTTTTACTTTTTCTATATTTTACAACAATCTCCTTCCCCTTTGTTCTGTTAGTACTTGTGAATTAAAGAAGTTCTGCGTGTTTACTCCCAAGCACCGGCTAACTCTATATGGAAGCCAATGTCCACTCTCCAGGAATATAGGTTAATCTGAAAAACTGACATTAATCACATTAATTGATCTGGGCTGTGCTGTGATTGTGCCAGAGGTAATATGGATCAATATCACCTGTACTGACTGGGACAAAGCAAGGGCTTAGGGATGTATAAAGTCCGTCTTCTCCAGAGAGGCCAGTGCCATTTTGGAAAGAAGGTGTGCTCAAAAATAAATTATTTGCTTGGAACCAGAGGACAGTTTCCCACAGACACAGCAGTAGGTGCTTAGACTAGCACACAAAGCCTGTTTTAATAACAAAGTCCTGTGTTACAACCTGCCCCTTCACCATGCTCCTTGAGATACCAGCTTCCCTTCACCCCAACAATCTATTGTTAAGTAAATTGTTCCTTCTTCACATATATCTCCTACTTTCCCCTTTTCCTTATCTCCAATCTGCTACAGATGTTATTATTCTTACCTATACTCTTTAAAAATTACTCATTTTTTTCCCCAGCCTCTTCCTACTTTAATTCTTCTTCCTAATACATGCCTCACAGCAATAGATGATTATCTGTGGCCAACAGGATTAGGTCCAAATCCAGTGTTAACTTTTAATCTCTGTCTTCTGGCTTGTTATCTACTCCTCACTATATTCCAGTCAACATTAATTATTCATTTTGTCCCCAGTGAAAACTATACTTTTCCACTTTTGTGGGTTTTTGAATACTATTTTCTTTTTAAAATTTTTCCTACTTCAACTATCAACTATAAAACCCATTTTCAAACAATACTTCACAACACACCTTTCATTGTTTCACTCAGGACAGGCTTATACTGCAGACAAAAAATTTCAATGTCTAAATGCAACAAAAATTTATTCTTCAGTTATGAAAAGTCTCCAGTGAGTCTGAGTCATTCTCTAGAGCACTGTCCTTCCTCCTGTTGGTTCAGTGTCCAGGGAAGAAATTGTTGACATGACACCTTCCTATCAACAAGTTCTTCCACCATTGCTTTGGCAGAAAAGGTTTGGCAGGGCAACTACACACTCTGGGCTGGAAGTGACACACATCAATTCCACCCACAGCCCATTGCCCAGAGCTCACCACATGGCTTCACCCAGATAATATGCGAGGTGGTCTCAGACATGAGCCCTCTACTGTGTTTGGAAGAAGAGAAGACCAAGTATGAGTGAGCACTAAAAGTTTCTATTCTATTCATAGGGTCTTTCCATGTCTCTGTAAATAATAGTAATGAAGTTATTTATGGATATGTCCCCTACTAATAGAAAGACAATACCCTTTAACTGCATTTAAATGAATGTCACATCAGGATCGTTAGGAAGGCCTCACTTTTTCTCAGACCTGACCAGATACACAATAACGGCCTCAGAGATGACAGTCCCTGCTTCTAAACTCTATTCTGACACCTGTTACCTGGAGATGCTCATGGCCTTAGAAATTGATAAGGGAAATCTGATCAAAATGGGGTATTTCAGGGACTCCCAAATATATTTTGTTATTAATGAGGCCTCTTATAAACTCTCATATGAAAAGAAGAATTTTTTTTTCTGATTTTTGTCTTAACTATGAATTACGAAAAAGCCTAGCTCTCTACTGTATGGTGAAAAGACAACTTCTCCTAACATAGAATTCCAAATATTTTCTCAAATATCATAGAAAATGGGAAAGGTACCAGAAAGAACAATCGAGGGAACAGCGTCTCTAATCGGAGGCCCGCTCTGTATGAAGGACATGAAGGAGAAGCACATTTTCTTTTCCTATTCTAGAAGTTACATGTCCAGCTAGGTTATTTTTGGCATGTAGCTGAATGCATTTTTCGGAAGGTGGGTTTTTTAATATGAAAGAACAATGAAAACAATATGAGCCCAGACACTCCAAACAGAATTTCAAATGGAAGCTTCCTTGTCCCTCTGGCACCTTGAACAGAACGGCAGATAGGGCATTCTGGTTCCCAGAGCACCAAATATTTGAGATTTGTATTGAGTTTGGGTCATTAGGCCTAAGTTATAGCCACCTGCCTGCCATAGGCCTCTTCCCACTTAACTGAACTATGAATCCTAAATTTAACTTGCATCTTGAGAGAAACATTCAAGCACAAGATCAATAGGATATACGTAGCCAATATTCTCTTGATAAGAATTCTCTAAGGCACTCCAGAAATGGTAAAGGTGGCGTCTGAGTCCACCCTGCTTCCACAGTGCTCTGACCTAGTAAAGAAAAGTAAAGTGTCTGGGAAAAAAAGATGTGTTTGCAGGGGTGGGGACCCTGCAGCCCTGGGGCCACATGCAGCCTTCTGGATCCTTGAGTGGGTCCTTTTGACTAAATCCAAATTTTATAAAACAAATCTTTTTATTAAAAGGGGTACAGCAGAAGCTTTTCTTGCCTCCTTTGGTGCTTAAAAAAGAACAATGTTGAAATCAGAAGGCCACAGCTTGTCACTTTAACTCTGTTGTGTCTCATCAAAAGAAGTGGGCATGACCTTTGGCAACCAAATGAAACTTTTCTGTCTACTCCAGTGGATTTTCAACTTTTTGGGATCATAGACTTCTAAAGAGCTGATAAGGTGTTCTTAAATATTATGGATTTTTCTGATAAGATCTTAGGGATCTTCTACCTAGAAAGATGCAGACAATCTTAATACAATTTGAATACATTCTGAAGAGGCCTAAACCAATCAGCAAGTGTTAGAATGTGGCATTTCCCTCTCAGGCGTTAGCAACAATGGGAGTTCTCAATCAGAAGTTAAAAACCCATGGCACTTGTGCAGTGGTTACTTGGGAGATTATTTTGAGTGGCACAGCCGTTGACAACACAAACAACAACTCAAAAGTGCGTAGGGACATGCATCTGGGTCAGCCGGGATCTGCAGGTATGACAGATGCTGAGAAGGCTGGGATGGGACAGAGATCTTCTTGCCTTTATGTAAGGTCAGGCTTTGATGGGGAGGAAGAGAGAAGAGGTGATTGCTCTTGCTGACCTGATCTTTTGAATTGTCTGTCTTTAGCCATTCTGTATGACTCATCCGTCAACAGAATGCCTCCCCTACGATAAGCATGATGCTAAGCTTTGAGATATAGAGTCTGTTTCAAGTAATCTGTTCTCTTATATCCTTAAATATATATTGTTTCATGTGTTCAGTGTATGGTTGAGAGAATGTGGCAATAGTAATTATGAGACATAGCAACCGTGCTTTCCTGCTCCAGGTTGTATTGTCTTTTCTGAATAAATATTGACCAACTGCCTACTACAGGAGTATCTCCAAACCATATTTTTTTGGAAACAAGAGAGGAGTTATAACAAACATGGCAAGTGATTAAATGAAAATTTTACATGTAATTTCTGATTAGTTAGGAACTCAGTACTGCACTGGAGTTACCACAACTTTAAGCCAAATGATGCTCTCCACTTCATGTATGTTAGACAATGAAGCACTTGAGGGACGTAGAGATAATCAGTTATTAAAATTCTATTTTTTCCTGCAACATCAAAAGGTGCCTACACTTCCTTTAAAAAAAAAGTCCAAATGACAAAGAACTGAAAACATGACCATAGGACAAAACTGATTATTACTGTGGTTTTGATCCAAATCACATCAAAATGAATTTAATTCCAGCCTCCAACAATTTGATTTCATTTGGCACAGAAGTGGTCTTGTCACTTTTGTGATTTTAACAAACACTAATTACAATTTTGTAGATAGTGAATGATAATGGAAAGTTATAATGGTTCATCATTTTATTAAATATAGTATAAAATTCTCTGTGGTTAAGCTTTTAGTTCTATTCCAGCAATCCTGTAAAATCCTTCATATTCTGTATTTCTATTCTCTATTTTACAAAAAAAAAAAAAAAAAAAAAAGCCTTGGTGCCAATATGTCCTCAGAGAAATGTGTATCATAACTCAAACCTAGGTGTTACAGCCCACTTTATAGTTGAGACCCTTCTATTGTATATTAACATCCCAAGATCATTTAACTACTTTAAAAATATTAACGGTTTAAACTTATATTGCGATTATATGCTGGGCAATATTTTGAGAACTTTATATATATTAACTCATTTAAACATGTAATCCTCATAGCACTGTTATGAAGTAGATACTGGCATTATTACTATTTTATGTATGAGGAAAGGGAGACCCAGAGCAGGTAAGTAACATTCCCAAGGACACACAGCTACTAAATGTCAGAGCTCAGAGACAAACCCAAGCCAGCTGGCTCCAGAGTCTTTGTTTTACAATTGTGCTTTACTACTTCTCAAAATGAAAATCAATGTAGTCATTAACTACATTATAATATTCATTTTCAGAACATTGTTATTTATAAAAATATTTTTAAGTTAAATTAATTCAGCTTTCAAAGAACCTGTATATGGCATTCCTTGGTTGATGAGCTGACCTTTCTGGAGCAGCTGAGATAAATTCAGTTAACTGCCCCGTATTGCATTTTCCTGGCCTCAAATCATCTCTTCTTCTTCATAACATTTTTCCTTAAATTTTCCCTAAAATTTTCTTAGGCTTCTTGCCTTCACCAATGTCCCCTGGTGTATATTCCAGAGATGTTAATTCATTTCCACATGAGCCTCCACAAACCACAACCTGGTAAACAGATTTATGGGTGCATATGATTAAATTCCAAAATGGTCAGCATAATAAGAGACTTTCTTGTTCAGCGAAAGGAGAGGTGACAAAACATGGTGTGCTTTGGGAATGCTTCCTGGAGAAAAACAGATTTACATGGAATCCTGAAAAGTGGTTGGGATCTAGATTTTAGAAGAGAGAGAGTGCTGAGCAGATGGAACTGATTCGAGGTTTGCAGACCATGCTTCCTGGACACTCATGTGACAATGGCATTGCTGAAGCTGAGGGCCACTGCTGAAAAGTGGTGGATAACTCTAGTCCATACTTTCTGCTTCCTTCTCTGAACTTCTGTTTCCCTCCACACCACAACCTAGAATCTTACGCATTTTTTTAAACCTACAGTTGCCTTGTATTTTAGCCCCACTAACACTGTTAACCTAGGCAAAGAGCTAGTTTTCAAAATTAAAAGAAAAAAATAAATAAACTCTGGGATGCAGGAGTGAGAGATTCTTTGCACATTGAAGGAAGCCATGTGATGGTATTTTTAAATTTGCTGTGAGAATGGGCAATAGAGATGGTAAATCCACCCCTGGCTCAGAGAAGCAATCAAAACATGCATCTCTAAATTCTGAGATAAATAGATGCCTGCAGTAGGTGGAGGCTGACAAAGGGTAGAATCCAAGCAGGGAAATACTATTTTTTCTCTATTACCAAGAGGCCTTGAGCCATCCTGAAGATGGATCCACGTGCCAGCTGATTTTCTGAAAACTTCCCATGATATGTGGGTATCTCTCATGGTCCATTCTTCTCCATACTATCTCTGGATTTCGAATGATGTCCTTTTAGATACTTCAGGTGCTGGGAGTAAGGAAGTTGGCAGCTTAATTTGTTATAATAATTTATGTGTTTAATCTTTCTTTTTAAATGAGCCCCATGGCTCTGCAACTGGTGTATACAGTATTTATAAATACGATTAATACAGTGTCCACTTTGTGGAGTGGGACCAGACAAAACAAGAAAAATAACATTAAGTCAACAGCAGCTGGCCAGACTCTGCAGTCAGCTGTTTATGAGCAGTTGGGGCTTTGCTGCCCTCATTCAATGGAAGTGTGGAGTTGGAAAATCACAGAGGTCTGGAGCTGAGGGGACCTTCAGGTGTCAGCTGGTCCATGTCTGCATTATTAGAAAGGTGGCTGTCTGTCCAAGAGGAATGCTCCGGAGTTCCAGCCATGCAAACATGATAAACTTTTTAGATGGAGCTGACATTCCTTTAGCTGTCAAAGGGGTATTTTGTGCTATATACCTGTATGGGAATGAATGAGCACTATGATGGAAGAATGGAATTATTTATGTGTCATGGTCCTTAATTTGAGATGCTTGAAAGTGTGGTGGGAACAGACTATATACTCCCCTCTATGTCCAAAGCCAACAGGATGAAATAGCAATGTGAGTGGTGCCCAGAATGACTGGTAACATCATTTCACATGTTGAGAGGACTGTGGGGACTGACATATAGAGGGCGGCAAACAACAGGCAATAGAGAGCTGTTATCAAATTTCTTTTTAGGTGCAATATAAATAAAGTCTCAGACCCTGCCCCACTGGCTTCCTAAGTATGGACAGGCTTCTTGTGGCTTGAATGAGAAGTATCTGTTTCAAAATTATCTGGGTCAAAACAAGCTGAGTTTTCAGCCCCCCAAAGAGAAAAGGACCATTGTAGGAGGTAGAATGCGGAAAGAGCAGAAAGAGGTGGGAGAAAAGGTGGTGGTGAGAGACAGGGAAATAACAATCTTCATCTCTATCAATCCGATTTCCTACAACATCTGCTCATCTTCAAGGGAGAAAACTTCACAGAAAGCTTTGAAGTACAGATAATCAAATGTCAACATGCAGCTAATGCTACACAAGTGTTTTTAATAGATAAAAAGAACCCTTATAATGCCATCATGGATGACCATGAAAAACACAGTCATATCCTTGCAGAAATATAAATAAAAACACATACATAAATAAACAACATGTTCATGATCAAGTTATACTGAGTTTGTTAAGCAGATAGGCAAAAATGTAAGTATTTTAGTTTGAAAGTCATCATGTCAAAAATAAGGACACATCTATACCTAACAGTTGAATCTTTTAGAAAGAGTATACAGATTGTGTCTACCTATAGATGGAAATCTTGGGGGTGGTAGTGAATTACCAACACTCAAAAACCTAGGACTTTAGTTTAAAACACAAATAGCACTTATGTTTCTTGACCAATGAGCTTTCTACTACATCACAAGGATGAGCTAATAAGTTCTACAGGGGCAATTTAGTAACACAAGAATAATTTGACCTGGCAAATGAAAGTTGCAAAGACTCATAAGGGATATTGACTCATTTCCTATAAAATTATAAAAAAAAAAAAAATGACCCTCCCATTACAGTAAGAAAATTTTTGACCGGAAAGAAGGAAGTGGTTGCTGGGAGTGAGAATTTGCCATTAGCATATGCCACAGAAATAGATTTTTTTATACTAGAATAGGGTCTGCAATCATCTGTCGGGGTAGTTAAATCTAATCTTTTCTAAAACTGAGGTGAAGAGCTGGTTGAACTTTTAAGATCCTAACCAAGTCTGTGAGATTGTGACTTGGAAAAAATAAAAACATGTGACCTTCATGAAAATCCCTATTTCTTTTCCCACTTTTCATGGGAAAGGGACCCTGGGGGACTGAGCACATGTTGTTCTAACAGAGGTCATGCTGATGACATTTCTATAGATTTTTTTCTCCTTCTCAAAGAATCAAAGATACAAGTGCTGGAAAAGACCTATTGCTCCCTTTGTCTCTTCCCCAGAGGCTTTGCAGAATTGCTTCCAAAGTTCTTTCCTGCTATGTCCAGTCAAGTTTTAACTAAACCAAGAAATAGAGCATCCTTCAGGGCCTTTGGAGAGTTCTTTTGTAATTTAATCGATCTTCTATTTAGAATATTTTTCTCAAAACAAGCTCATTGCAAAAGAAAATCATCCCATCCCTCTTACTAATTTCCCCTGAATTGTTCCCTAAACTCTCACTGCCACCAAAATAACCTAATCGTGTTGATGGCTTTGTCAACCATCCAGTTGGCAAATGGAGTTTTGTCCATTTTTAATTTTCAGCCATTTGATTCAGGTGGCTTCTTTGCCACCATTTCTTTGAGACATTTGGACTCCCACAGCATAGCAAATACTGAACAGTAACCCTTGGGCTGCAACCTGGGTGGATTATCAAGGGTGAGGGGGGAGAGGCGCTACTCTTAGCAGTAACTCAATTTTCAGTTTTCAAGTGGATGCCACACTGAGAACTCTACCTTTTCCCCACCCACAGTGACTGTAGCTGTTGCTGAAAACCTGTGTCTCTTGAAATAAATATTTTGTTATAAGGAAAAAAAAATCAGTCCTATTAATATCTTTGTGCTCAAATGAACCTAACTGATCATCACAGCCTGTATGTATGTATGTGAGTGTGAATGTATACTTATAGTTATATACAGTTATGTATTTTGTTTCTTACTGAAGGAACGGTTGAATAGAACTATCTGGTTTAAAGGATGAGCCTGACTGATTACTGTAATTCATAGGGCCTTAATTAGCTGCACAAACCATTAGCTACAATTAGACTATTATAAAACACTTGATGCGCTGTGTCAACCATGGGGGCTCATTTATTCTTGTGGCAGGGATCAGGAGTGGGGAGGGCAGGCACGCTATACCGCCAAGCATGCTAATAAAGAATGATTTTTGATTTAAGATGTTGCCGATAGTGCTCAAAATTAATCTCAATAGCTGTCTAATTTGTGTCGGTGGATGGTATATTTATTGTAAAATGACACCAAAGCTAAATGAGTTACCTGAAGCAGGAGTGTTAATGTCAGTGCCTGGAGAGTCGACTCCATATGCTGGGATACAGCAAGACGCCGGTGCCAAGTGCTCCCAGCGGACCGCTTGGCCTCGTCTGTCTCAGAAAGCTCAGCAAACTGACTTCCACTTTATGGTCCTTAAATAATAATATTAAAAGAGAAAGAAGGTGAAATGGAGAGACACTATCTGGGACAGAAAGAGACCAAGGGAAGATAGGTGTGAAAAGGAGAGAGAGAGAGAGAGAGAGAGAGAAACTAAGAGAGGCTTTATAATGACATGAGCTTCCCAGGACCTAAGCGCTAGATAGTTATGGAAATGAAGATAACAGAGATCAAGGTGTCTTTCACAGATTTTCCATTAAAGAAGAAATGAAAGGGACATGTTAGTGGGTAACAGTCTCCCAGGAGGCAGAAGGAGAGAAGAAAACATCATCTTCCATTCTAAGACCATTTGATAGCGATATTTCACACTTACATAAAACTTCGGAGCTTCAAACCTCATGTGTGCTCATCGGAGCTTCCCAGCAAGTGTGAGAGTCAGCAGTGGCTGAACAAGAAGCTTTGATTCAGGGGGCAGGAAGAGAAGTGCCCTGTCCAAGGTCACATGGTCAGTTGCATACAGTGGCAGGACTAAAATTTGAATTTCTTAAGTTGGTGCTCTTTATAGAATATGTATTTTCAAGGTGGTTCCCAAATCTGGCAGGCAAATCTTTAGAATTCTTGAAAAAGGAGGAGGACGGTTGGGGAAGGAGGAGGAAGAAAGAGAAGAGGTTTCTTGACCTTCTCCACATTTTCTGGTTTAGAAACTGGAAGTGATGATGAAATTGAGGAGTCTCTATTTTTAAAAACTCCCCAGATAACTATGATGACCAACCATATTTGGAAACCGCCGCCTATACTAGTTGTTCCTTTCTTACATAAGGGAGTGTATCAGATTCAATCTATTGCTATACCCCACCCTAAGAATTTCTGATTCAACAGTCCCGGGGGCTGAGAATTTGCATTTCTAATAAGTTCCCAGGTAATGCTCAAGATGCTGTTGGTAGAATCACATCTTGAAAACCAGTGGCCTAAACCAATGTTTCTGAATCACCTAGGAATCTTTAAAAAATTTGATGCCTAGGCTGTGTCTTCACCTAATTAAGTCAAGATCACTGGGGTGGAACTCAGGTTTCTGTAGTTTGTAAAGCACCCCAGGTAATTCAAATGTGCAGCCACGGTTGAGGATGTCTTTGCCCAAATCATCTTTAGTTAATACAATTTAATTAGCACCTATTATGGGCAAGACATGTATTGATGTCCTCTACATGATGAGCCATATTACAAATAACTGCTTTAACTTTAGTTACAGGAGTTTTTAAAATCTTATTTTTTGATTAGTAAGTATGCTTTCTTTTGACAAAAATAAAAATGCTAGAACTCAAAATGCCAGCCCCAGCCCTAGGCCCTGAAATGGGCTTTTTGACCAAAATTTTTTTTTTTTTTTCATACTTTGGTCAATGAGATACTTG
This sequence comes from Eulemur rufifrons, assembly GCF_041146395.1. Classification (NCBI taxonomy): domain Eukaryota; kingdom Metazoa; phylum Chordata; class Mammalia; order Primates; family Lemuridae; genus Eulemur; species Eulemur rufifrons. The sequence continues at coordinate 28,345,797 of NC_090987.1, read as the reverse complement.
CATTAGAATATACCACGGCAATCATGTCTCACACCATCTGAACCAGAATCTGTGAGGTATGGCCCAAAAGTCTGCATTTTAAGAAATTACCTGAACCACACTATTGGTTTGTATGAAAAATACTGCAATTTGATGAATTTAGGTTCTGAAAACATCTATTCTTTTTATATATTAGAGATGCCTTTTGTTCAAGTTTATCTTTAATACCCCTTGGCTATTTCCAGTCCAAATTATCCCCACGTATGGTCTCTTTTTCTGTGGGTCGTAGACCTTATGGGTACTTGTTGACATATGTTCTGGAGTGTGTGTCGGGATCAGGTTAGCTGCTGTAACAAAGAAACTCTAGGATGTATAATAATTCAAACATAGTAAAGATTATTTCATGCTATCTTCACAGTTTAAGCAGGTATTGCTAGTTAACCTGACGTTTTCCTCCATTGGTGATTCAGTAACTGCGGTTCTTTACAGCTTGTGGTATTACCATTCCTCCGGGCTTTTGTTTCATCTTCATCCAGACAAAGGGAGGGCAAGAGAGCAGTGTGGAGAGGCCACACCCACTCACAAGCCTTGGCCCAGAAATAGCACCAACACTTCTGTTCATGTTCCTTGGATCAGAACTTAGTCACCCCCTACACTCAACTCTAGTGGGAGCCAGGAGATGTCATAACACTCAGTGTCCAAGAAGATGAGAAAATAGTTTTTTGATGAACAGCTTTCATTTGTGGCCACAGTCAGCCACTGGGAGGATACCATGTGCAGTTGGAAAGAATGATGCCAACGCACCAAAGAGACTGAGGCAGAGAAAGAGAAATAACTCAGACATAATCTTTTTGACCTCTAGAAAAAGTCATGCCTGATGCTAGATCTACCTTCAAACTTCAGTCACATGAACCGTAAGTTCTTTTTTTTACATCAGCTGGAACGAGAAACTTTTCTGTCACTAGAAGGATAATTGATAAAATAGGGGAACGAAATATTTAGTTTTCCAAGAATACAAAGTAGAATAAGAGTAGGTAACATAAAGGAATAATCAATTATTTAACATTTCCTTTTCTCTCATTCTGCTAATTATGGTATGTTCTCATCATGGAAAAACTGTTGACTAAACAGTCAAGTCTCTCTGAAGTCCATGTCACTGTGAAGTCACAATGTCCTCCACCCTTGGTGAGGTGCTGAAAAGATAAGCCACAAAGCCCAGGTGAAGCTGTGATGAATCTCTATGGAACTCACATGAAGTTCTGGCCACAGTACTGTGGGGGAACTAGAGAGATTTCAGGGAAAGTACATTGAGATGATCAAGGGAAAACTGAGGGAGTCATTGCTTGATAATGATTGAGATACGTAAGGAATGCTTAGATGGGACTGAGAGAGACACGTGGAAAAGGGCAGCATGTGTAGACTCCATACAGTCATGAGAAGAATGGCCAGGAGTTCACCTACAATTTAAAAATACTTAAGGGACAATGCTGTATGCCACACAGCAAGCCAGGAACTGGAGGTTACAATGACTCCACCATGAGCCTTGGCCTCAAAAGCCTGCCGTCTGCTAAAGAAGATGATGCTATGGTGTGTGAGAGTGTGTGAGAGTTCAGAGTTTGAGGACAATTGTACCTGCATTTGAAATTTAGCTCTACCCCCTATAGATGAATGACCTCAAGAAAGTTACTTAACTGCCCCGAGATGAGACTTTATTCATCTGTAGAATGGAAATAAAAGTAAACGTGTCATATGGTCGTGCCTCATTGTAAATATTGGTCCTTAAAATAGGGTCGACTTCAATTATTAATATAAGTATGGCAGTAACTCATGAAGCTTGAGATCTAAGTTTTATAAAAAGTAGCCTAATTACAAAAGATAGTGATGAAGTGATGAAGTGATGAAATGGAGTATTCAAAATGAGGGATGGGAGGGCAGGCAGAATAACAACTTCACTTTTAGAATTATACAAACAAGTGCATTCTTAAGAAAAACAATCTTTTTATTGTCTTACCATGACACTTTAATGATGCTTCTGATAAAAACACACACTTTTGGAAACACTAGACAACAGGACTCATAAAAAGGAATTGAGATTTTGAATAATGTGTGGGCAAAGCATATATAAAATTTATAAAGTTTATTAAATGATATCCACACTCCCTTTTCTCTTGAGTTACTAAAAAAGTCTTTGATCGAGGTAAGAGTAGACTGGCTCCCCTGATGTCTGTTGACCTCAGCAAGTCCAATGAAGGCTCAGATGACCCTTAAGCAGGAATCTGTGTGTTCTAGCCCAATCCATTTCATAGATATATAGGGCATAATCTGCCTCACTTCTCTTTCTCTTTCTCCCTGAATATATTTTGTTTCATCATATAAGTAGTATAAATTCATATGAAATATAATATATATAAAATATGCAATGTGTATTATATTTAACCTTTGTTTACTCTATATACATACCTAGCAGTGGCAAACATCATCACTGGAGATGTGTTTCTGGGATTGGCCTGGTTTTGGAGGACCTCCAGGCTGAAGAATAGTGGCACATCTCCCTGTCTGTGCATCCTTTAAAGATATTTTTTATGAAAAGATTCTAAAACAGTGGGTTAAAGGAATGTAAAGTAAATTGACAGAAATGACATATATTTGATCACTTTGGTCATCATATAGAAGGATGACTATGAGTCTGAGACACAGAATTGCTGCTTAAAGGAATTGGAAAGTATCCCTGAGGAGACAATCCGAATAAATCAAAATTAGAAAGGACTTTAGAGTTATCCAGTTTGCTACCCAATCTTAAAACTGAATATACTGAGGTTTAGAACACTGAGAGTTTCCTCGGTGGTAAAACAATAACACAATCTGAAGCCAGGGATGATTTGTAATGGCAGAGTGACTTAAAGATGACACTTCAGTTTCTATATGGTAGAAGAAATTTCTAGTCTTCTGTCCTTTCTATTGACCAATTTTAATATATATCCCACAAGCTCAGTGATTCTTATATTAATCAAATCTAATTTATGTAAATAGTAATATATAAAAACAAATTAAAGGGTAATTTTTTGTTTGTTTTACAAAGGGATACTTGACACAATACTTTAAATTGCAAACTCACCTCACACATGCAAAAAATTTACTTACGAAAGATCTTTTAGGGATATAGTGGTTTTATAAAATTCAGGTAGTCCTGGGAATGAGGGAAGCGATTTACAATTTACAAGACAAACAAGAAGAAACCTGTGATATAGAATTGTCACTCTCTTGGTAATTTTTTAATATGAAAGTCATCCTAAAGAAATCCAAATTCTACAATATTTCTTTTTTCTTCTAACCTCCCCAAATGAAAAAAAAAAAAAAAGAAAAAAACACTAAACATGATACTGGAACGTGTCAAATCAAACTTAATTTTTGGCCTGTGCTCAGGAAGGATGGCATTACTCTATAATTACAGCTAAGAACATAATCCCAACTTCAAGAGATAACATTTAGAAATAATACTCTACTGGAAGAGGATGTCTCAGCTGTAAATCCAGGTTTATCGAAGGCCACCCCACAACCATCACACAACGTGGGGGCCCCTGTCGATGAACGACAGAGATATTGCCAAAGACAAGAATGATCGGGTTGCTTCTGTGTAGAGCCAGTGGATCTGCCACTTTGAAGTGCTAATACCTGCAGCCTCTGAGCAAAGAAAGGGCAAGTAAAAAGGCTAGGTGAGGAAAATACTGGTGTTCTTTGTTTGCAAGATTGGGCTCAGTCCTGCTAAGTTCTTTTAATGCAATATTTTTGCTTCCTCTTGTTCTGAAAGAAAAAAGATCCCTTGAGTCCAAATTTATCACAATCGAAATAAAAAATGTAAAAGATCAGTATGAAACATTTAACAGAAACAGTTAATAATGTATATGATAACATATTGCACTAATATATTGACAAATGTGGCAATAAAGTATTAATGTGATTATGTATCATCAAATATCCCAGCCATTCATCCTCTTTTCTGCTCCAGTTTAAAAACAAAGCAAATCCTAAGACTATAAAGTGCAGATAGAATCTCCAAGTGTGATTTCAATTAAGCACATCTCTGCGAAACTCTACCCACAAGCTCCTAAGGAGGCAGGTTGTCAGTTTGATTGTGACAAAGTGCCCTTAGGAGTGGTGACAAAAGCCACAAGAAAATGACTTCTATATTTCAATCCAAATCTGGAAATCAGAACTGGCCAGCCTTGGGCAAAACCGAGATCTCAGTAAAGTTTGTTTTTCGCAGCCCTGTTCTCCCTATTTGGGGCCTATTTTTGCCATCCTAGGGTTACAGTGTGTGATGATCAGTTTTATGTATAAACTCAGCTGGCCTGAAGACCCCAGTTATACCGTTGAACCCTAATTTAGGTGATGCTGTGAAGATATTTTTAAGATATGATTAAAGTTCATCATCAGTTGATTTTAAGTGGAGGAGCTTGTCCCCTACTTGACTTTTAGTGCAGAGCTGAAGCTTCTCAGAAGAGGAGAAGGTGGTGTGGAGGAGGGTGCGGGACAGGGAGAGGAGAGGAAGAGGAAGAAGAGAAAGATGAGGAGAAAGAGAAAGACAAACGGGGAGGAGGAAGAAAAGAAGGAGAATGTGGAAGAGGATGATGATGAAGAGGAGAAAGTTTGCCTGTGGTCTGCAGCTTCAGCTCATACTTGGAAGTTCCAGCCTTCCCCTTCCTGACAGCCTGCTCTATAGAATTGAGCCTTGCCTAGCCAGCCTCCACAATCATGTAAGTCAATTCCATATATATATATATATATATGTATATATATATATATATATGTATATATATAATCTCTTAATGTATATCTCCTCCTAGTTCTGGTTCTCTGGTTGAGCTTTGCTGATATACAATATTTCCAAGATCCATGGCAGTTAATTCCTACAAGACTATAATTATCAAGGAATAATTTGTTCCCAGTTACCTTGACACTGGTGCATTTAGGAAATCAAACTTTGTCTTGTGCAAAACATAATTGCAAGCATTCTTGAATAGTCAGTGGGTGAAGAAAAGAAGGAGCAAGCATTATATCATCCTACCTCTAATTTATGTTTTGTAGGCAGCCCCTGAATTTGTATATAGGTCAAGCTAGTCCTGGAATTATATGTTTAAGAGAGTTGCAAATATTTTATTATTATTTTTTCCCCTGAGATTTCTTCTTACAGAGGGACATTATTGAGGGCTCTGAAACACATAAAATAGTGCCATTTGAATTTATTTTACTTATATATTCCTTCAGATTTTAGCCAGGATGGCAAGGCGTTAGTGGTAAGGCCCTTGACTTATAAAAATGTCTATGTAAATCATGTAAACTGCACAAATAAAACAGTAAATAACATGTAGCCTTACTTTAAGATATGTGGTTAAAATCATTTCCAGGATTACTATATTAGTTTAATTCTTCAATCTCTCCTGTTACAGATTATTTTTAAGAATATGAATTCTTTGCTATGTGATTTGGAGTACCTCCCACCAGATAGGCGGAGTATATTTTTCCACCTATTGGTGATGAGTTGAGTTTGATCATGTGATTTACTTTGGCCTGTGGAATGTTAGTAGATATGATAGGAGCAGAGACACTAAATGAGCTTTTATGGTTCACTACAGTTTCTTGTGTTTCTGCTGTCCACTGTAAGAACAAGCTCCGGCTTACTTTTAGTGCAGAGAGAAGTAGGAAATACATGTAGGGGTTTAGCATCTCTTCTGCAGTCTAGAGCGAAGCCCATCTGAATCTAGGTGAGTCCAGCCAAAGCCAGCTAAGATCAGCTACCCAAAAGCAAGGAAAACAAATATATTTATTATAAGCCAATGAGATTTGAATGTTGTTTGTTATGCAATATTTTTCAACAGCAATCCTGATGAATGGATTATATACCTAACCCACTTTTCTTCATACCACAAGTTAGAAAAAAAAAATTATAAACATGTAGTTTCTTATTTTTTGGACAGTTTTTAGTCAAAATTACTGTTTTAAGAGAATTTTAGAATAAATTTTCAGAAAAATAGGAGATAAAACAACATAAGGAAATATGTTGAATATATACGTATATATAGAGTTATGTACACCAACTTTTCATTCTAAAGAACTCAGAAGAATCTCATTGTGGCTATGATTGGGGATAATTATGCTCTTCTTTTACTTTCTGTGCCTCTCTACTCATCTTCCTTGTTTTCTTTCCTCCGAATTTCCTTTTCTTCCTTCCCTTCCTCTCTCTCTCTCCTTCTGTCTTTCCCAGTTTTCCTCTCTCCCTCCTTTCCTTCCTTCCTTCCATCTTTCCATTACATGGGAGTTGTTCAGCAGAATGGAGTTACGACTCTGCTGATGTTGTTCTGTCTCCTTATATCTTTGTGGATTATGAAAATATGAATAAATAACATAAACACAAAGTCCTCTTATCTTGAAGACTGGTTTCAAGCCACTAATTCTGCACAGAAACTCACCTGACCGTTCAAGGCACAGAGTTCTTTCTTGTTGTCTCTCCCAGGACTACTTGTCACTCATTACCATTTTGTCCCTATTGTTATATGGCAGATGGCACACTGGGGTTAGCAGAACACCACTGAGAGGACTCAACAATCCCTGAGAATTGGTTCTGAATTATCTCACAACCAACTATTTGACCTGGAAAGTGTTTTCTACCTCTCTAAACTTTAATATTGTCACCTCATAAAAGAAAAATTACAGCAGTGTCAAGCAGAGCTTTAACAACATTGTGTAAAACTAAGGAAAATAGAATTTATTGAGTATCTATTGTATGGCAGATACTTCCACATACATTCATTTATGCTATTAATAAACTGCCATCTACTGTTAGTAGATAGGCAAGTTGAAGCTTAGTAACTGTCAAAAGTCTGCCAGTGAGCAAAGGCCTGGGCCAAGATCCAACCCTACATCTGTTTAAATCTGATGCACATGTTTTTCTGCTATATTCACTGCCTTTTTCATAATAATACAATAATAGGCTTTGCCCCTATTTAATGTGATTTAAGGCATGAGTAAGTGGTTCAGGTAGAATTTGGGGATAAGAATAGAAATTCCTGAAGGCACTGAACATTAGAATATTCTATTAGCAGCCTCTTTTGGACACTTAACCTTAATATCCACTGAGCTCAATATCCTCCATGCACCTGTCACTTTGAAGCATAGTATATGGCACAAGTATAACATGTGCATAACTTACCATCATTAAAATAAAAGGGGTGATCACTGAAAGATCCATAGAATGGGCGTTCCTATCCATTCACATTTTAAAATATTCTTCTGTATGAATAATCTGATGGTTCAGTTGTCACCAAACATGAGGCAAAGCATCTCAAGTTGCTCTGTAAGTTTAGCTATTAAAGCTACTTAGACCAAAAGCGATAACTTGAAGTTTACCATCTAAAAGTCCTACGTTATTCCAGCAATTTTGATCTTAACTTGAAAATTTCAAGGGCCTGGTGAGCAGTAGTCCTGCAACTCTACACCTGCCTTTTTTCTTTTTTTTTTTTTTTCTGGAAGACCTGAAACTTCAGCAGATTTCAAATCTTTATTGAACCCGGAAAGCAATAAAATCTAATCCCAAAAAGAGAAAGGGATATAGAAAGACCCATTAATAATGAAAAACATATTTGTTCTTATAGTGCTCTTTCCAAAATGTGGATACACATTGTAGAGAAGGAGTCAGAACATGGGAAAGAGAAAACTGGACTTAGTGTCCGAAATAAAAAAATTTGTGAAGGCAACATCACCTTTTATTCCATTTAATATTGGGAAAATATTCTCCCCATTCCTAGTCTGGTTAAAAATATGCTTCTTGTTTGTCTAAAAAATATTGTTTGGAGGATAATGCTAATATTTATCTGATTGTCTTTGCAAAGTGCTAGCATAGGCATTCTTTCTGCAGCAGCTCCACTTTTTTTTTTTCAAAAGAACTGTAACTCAGAGAGATTCAAAGTTTTGTCCAAAACCTCACCCTAAAGAAGTAGTAGTGATATGGACAGAACTAAGCTCAAGCCTCAAGATTGGTGAGACAACACAGTTTTTCTTTTACCCACCCTTTTTTTTGAATATGCCCTGAGTAGATTTACTTTCCTCCTGAGTTCTTCAATCAAAAGTAAATGAGGAAAGACTTCAATCCAAAAGTTCCATAGCATTATTTAGTGGATATTTTTTATCTTTTCATTCGTTCTGTGTCAGAATTTCAAGATCATCAAGCATGATGTAACTCATACACTGTCAGATGAATCACCCCACAATTAATCATCCCATAATCCTGGTGATCGCTCTTGTCCTTACGACATGGATGCTTTGCTGAAAAGATATTGAATCAATAGTATATAGCTTTGAAGACATTTGGCCAGTTCCATATTTCACTCTTCAAATGACCTGGAGATCACTGCTTTATTCTGAGGAGCCAACAAGAGACTTCCAAGCAACGTAGGATTGACTAGAATAATTTGTGGTTTCTTTTCTCTGTGTTTGGAAGATGAATAGTCCTTGTCAGGAGTTAAAAAAGAAAAATGGTAGGCAAGGCCAACTTATTTAGTCTGATAAAAGGAGGGCATAGGAGTGGCTTAAATATACATTTTAAGTATGTAAACACTTATTATCAAAGTGAAGGAAGCACATTTTTACTATATTCATTGAACCTTTTTCAACTTTAATTCAACTTTTTATTTAACAGGACTAAAATTACCATGAGCTTTTCTTAGTAACAGGAAAAGTATAATATAATACACTAATACTGGTAATGTGTAATGGTAATGGTAATGATAATAAAGATGCAACTGTGTCCCTGAAGAGAAATGCCCAGGACACATTCCATAACCTCTCTGTGTTTTAGCAGGAAATGGTATACAGAAAGTCTTTGGTTAGTGTCACGTTTTTATCACATGAGGAAAGAGAGGTCCAGAAAGTTAACCGATTTACCCAGGATACTAGCAGACCGTGTTGTGACCACTGCACCTTTGCTTTCCTCCAGGTAGCCTGACTTTGGAGTTAGACAGATATAACTTGATCTTCCCACTTATGGGATCTTGATCAAATTATTTAACATCTCTTCACCTAAGTTCTCCATATCTGTAAAATTAGCATAATATTAAGACCTACCTCATAGGAAATTGAGTTTAAATAGGGGATGTTGTTTGACAAGGGCTTATCACAGGGTATGGTACTTCATAAGAGTTTGTTACATGGTAGCTTTTAGTATTTTTTGTTTGTTTCTTTTACTGTCCCAGAACTCAGTTACTTCTAGATTCTCACTGCATCCAACACATACAACGATTTTATTGGCCATCTTTTTGTATTGCCAGTGTCTGTGTCCTTGGTATCATCTAGGTGGTCAGTTGTAGGCATGGATCATACTTTCTATTCTTTGCATGCTGAGATAAATGATAGAGTTTTTGAGTTGGATATATGACTGTAACAATGATACAACTGATGACTCTCAGTTTCAGATACAGAATAGGAATTCAATAAATATTGTTGAGCCAAGAGTTGCAGACTAACCTTGGCAACATAGTGAGACCCCATCTCTATAAAAAATAAAAATAAATATTTTTGTATATAAATCAATGAATGGAAAGTGGTATATTTGCCTCTCATCCCATATCTTACTATAATTTCACACTATGTCTTTTTACTTCACAAGCTTTGCACATGGTAGGCCTTTAATTAATGTAGACCAAATGACTGAATGAGTAAATAGATTAATTAAAGTATGGCATCTGTAGTCCCTTCTCCCTTATAGCTGTGTATATAAAAACAGTAGACAATAAATATTCTTAAGCAGGAAAAAAAAAGAGACAAATCAATGCATTCTATCAACTCAGTCAATATCAAGGCTGACTTCAGAGAACTTCAGCGAGTGGGTAGTAAATGAAGGTTGAGACAAAATAATTAGGCAACTTTTTTGTTTTAAAACATTCAGTTTGATTGATTGTTACTATAATTATAGTTTTCAATCAGTACATTTTAACTAGAAATATTCCAATGGTCCAGATTCTACTATGAGGAATATTTGTGAAAGGTTTGATAGATTTCACAGAGTCCTAGGTTATCATCATCCATAGGGCATTTCATGCCAATGAGAAGATATGTTAGAAATATTGTTTAAAATTATTAATCCTGTTCTACTTCATTATTGATGACATTGCCACACAGAGCCACTAAGACCCTTATCTTACTATGTGCATGGACACAGAAATTGAAGGCATCTTTTCCTTTTTATTTATGGCTGTTAAGACACCCTTTGTTCTTTGCTACCAAAATTTTGCCACTGTAGTCAGCCGCTGATTGAAACAAGGGCATAAATCTTTCCACAGTGATGGATTCAACAAAAATTCTTCACATTTTATTTATGTTTTTTACATGCAAATACCAGTCTTACTCATATTCGCAATAAACAGAAGACTGGTGCTAGAATTTAAAGGAACTAAAAAGACTTCCGGCTCAGGAAAGTGTTCCTACTGCCAGACACACTGACTAGCATTACAAAAAAAGATGAAAAAAAAAAAAAAAAAAAAAGAAAAGATAGAAAAAGTCCCTCACTTTTTAAAGGCTTCCCAGGCAGGAAGATACCCCTGTTGAGAGGTGGCTGCTTTGAGGAGGGTTAACATCTCAAGCCATTATCAAGCATTAACACCAGACCAAAATTATTTCAGCCAGGGCTTTCCACTGTGGGAACTGCCAAGAAGAGCAGGGCCATGTAGGAGAGCAAGGCCAAATAAATACCACTGATGGGGATACCAGAGAGCCCAAAGAGTGTTCCGGATGCTGGCTGGGCCTTCAGAGGCATTCTGAAGACTCTGTCTAGTTTTCAAGTGTGCTGGGAACTGGCCAGACCATCAAGATTGTCCTTGGCCTCTCAGGAGAAGATGTATGAGTCATACCTTAAATACAAGTTTTAAAAACTCAAAATCATGTTTCCTAGGCTTACCTTTTTCAGATTTTAAAAAAGAGCTTGGATTTCATCTGCACAGCAAAATACAAAAAAAAAAAAAAAAAAGAGTCAGACAAGTGACTAAGGACACCAGGTCTATATTGTCTCAGTGAAGAAGAGAATAAAATCAACTAAACCAAGTAATTCTGACCAAAGAACATTTTGGTTTTTTGGTTATACCAAATAATTGATGTGAAATATTAGTCTGAATTATCCAGATAATTACTTCTCTCTATTTTCCACTTAATTTGTCAATGCATTCAAGGCCTGAGGGTGGATATATTTAGAGTCTCAATGATCCAGTATGGATGTCTTTGATCAAATTCTTTGAATAATTACGCAACTCTCCAAATTCTTTTGGCCTGTGCATCCTATGGGGAATAATTATCTCACTGGAGACCTTTTCTGTAGGTTTTGTTCTCATCAAGAAATAGAATAAGGCAAAGTCTACCCACTAGTGTAAGGAGACTTTTTCAGAGATTTTTTTTTTTTAGACAAAATGCTACGTATTTTTGGAAGCTTGTTTTAATTCTCCAAATCAACATTAATCCTTCCATCTTGGGACAGCTAGGCTGTGTGTTCTGGAAGACAGACCAATGAGGACTCCTCCGAAAAACCAAACCATCATCAGGCTCTTGTTTTGCTGAGTGAGATATACAAGCTGAGGGTGTGAACTGGAAAGAGGAGTTCCTCCCAAAATAAAGGGATTTTTTAGAAGGAATGGATGGTAATATTGAAGAAAAAGTGAAATTGTGAGAGTTATTGAGTAACTCTGAGAACAGAAATATTGAAAAGAAGTTTCACGAAATATTTGTTGCTGCCCCACCAGACCTTATGCAAAGCGTCCATTTCTCTGTAGTGTGCCTACGATAGCTTCAACTAGCACAGTGTTGAAACACTGCGCTGGGCTGCAGCAGGAGCATCATGTAGCACAGATGCTGCCAATGTGGGAGGTGGTGACATCAGGGTTGCATACAGCATCTATTTGGTTCTTCTCTGGGTCATTGTCACCTCCTCCTTATGCCCCACTGATGGTCCAAATTTATATATATTTATATAGTAGCTTCATCATGCTTTGTACACTTATTTTCAAAACTGTGACTATCCAGGAGATTTTTGGTAAAAATGAATTTCCTAATGGTCAAAGACTGTATATGAACATCAGTTAAATGGAAATGATGGAATTTGTGCTTTCTGAGTCATGTTCTACATGCAGGAAGTGCTCAATAGGAATGACTCAGTAAAGCTTACCTTCTTGAGGAGGCCTTTGATTGCCTGAAAGACTCTTCAACTCCTGTCTCATTTTCCAGTGCCCCTGTGTAAACAAACCCTGCAGCTCACTCACTGCACAATTCCAGGTGGTGCTATTCTCAAAGAATATGAGGTGAGCTGTGCTCCCTGGAGCTAGCACTCATGACACACAGCATCACTAGGAGAGGTGGTTCTGCTGGAATCAGCTCTCTTTATCAAGGATGTGTGAGTACTGCTGCAAGGAGAAACATGAAGTTAAAAGATTTATTAGAAATATACTTTTTCCCATTCTATTAAGGTCTGTATTTGATTTACTAGTATTGGTGCATCTACTACCTGCTCAGTGCTGTGAAAGATCTTATAAGAGGGCAAATGAATTATAATGTACTAGCCCTGTACTCCAGGAATTAAATGACACTGAGGCAGTTCTTAAAAAGAAATAGCCTCAATCTCCTGATTTCTTAATCTAAAGCAACCTTAGAATTCCCTTGAAGCTTCATTCATATCTAGGATCTTCTGTTGCTTTTCAAAATGCTCCATCCATATGTAGGATCCTGGAACAGTGGTCTCCAAAGCAAGACACACGCATGGCAGAAGGTACACGTGACTATCCAGAGGAATACAGAACCTAGAACCTGTCTTTGTGAGCTTTCCGGTGGATAAAAAGAAAGAAAACAAACTTTGCAAATATTTACTATACAAATTGCCTCTTTCAGTCTGTCCACACACTTGTCATATAGAGCAGGTGATGTGTTCAAGGGAAAAATGAAACTTCTGCAACTCAGAGGCAGTGACTGAGATCTCCTCAGTGCTTTACTACCTTTCATCATCCTGTGATGGATTATAACTTATACCTATCTGGTTTGTAGATTTAGGGAATTTACTTTTGATATTAACTAAACTGAATTTCACAAAATGGACATAAGGCTTAAAATAACCCCCAAAAAGTAGCTGCAGACTGAAGAGATCATCAATGATGTGAGCACAAACAGAAATCCCCACACCTAGTCCTTGGTCTTCTTCAGATACATAATAAGGAACTATAGGAAGAAGCTAATCAAATATGATAAGAAATGGCCCAAACATTAAAGTCATCAATAACTCTCTTAAATATGGTTTTATTTCTAATAGCATTAATAAGAACCTTACTCTAAGCATAGCTTGTCCCTTTAGAGACTAGTAACTGTTTATATGAAAACAAATCACCTATACCACAAAATAAAATCTCAATAATTTTCAGAAATAATTTAAATAAAGCCCCTTACAGAAGTCTTTCAAATAATTTGTAAATAATGAATATCTAAATGAATAAATACACACAAGTAAATCTGCATATATTGGAACTGTATGCTCACAATTTTTATAAAATTTTATTCTGCTTTCAAACGAGTCTTTTTTTTCCCTTGTGTGTGATAAGGCATGTTTAACAAACAACATCACTTAGATCACTTTTAATCTTGGTTGCCCCCCTCTATAATAATGTCCCATTATGACTTTTTAATCTTATACATTAAGGACTTTCATTAAAGTAAACTTAGGTTAGCATTTTTTAACCTATTCTAAAACTGTTAACATGAGCCACAGTGGGCTACCAGCTCAATAATCTTCCAATTGTCCCAAGCTCCAAATGGCCCATTGAGGTTTTATTTGTTCCAGTCTATTGGTTAAATATGTTTTTGCGTACTTTTTAAAAACATTTAATTATTTACCTAAGAGGCCCGAACAGCTGGTCTACTAGGTAAAGGCAATGGGAGACAGTTGAACATTAGAACTATTTAATTTAAATACATTTTAAAAAATGAAAACAAATTGTAAGGCAAAATCTTTAACTTTAGTTCTGTTTTTTATTGTGTAAACAGATTGAAGTCACATGCTTTGCATATAAAAAGTCTGTTATTAAAAAAGTACCTGTAGAAAATCATATTTATTCATGCTGTGGGTCAGTGACCATATCCAAGTTCATTATTTCCTCTTCTTTTTTAACATCAGAAGTAGTTAGATCATATTATTGGGTCATTCCAACCTATAGAAATTAAGCAATTAACTTTTAGAGTTCAGTATGTTTAATTTTATGTGTATACATATACACACACACACACACACACACACACACACTGATAAAACTAGGACAATCTAGTAACAAACCTGAACTCTTACATATTTAAATGTGTTTAGCCAAGACGTTCATTGTAGCTATCTATCCTGCCAGCCATCACTTTTCAAACTCCTGAAAGAATTTAGATTTTTATGTTAATGCATACACACCCACCCACACACAAACGTAACACTGCATATTCTGAAAACATTATATTGAAATAATCCCGGAATATCCTCCAAAGCAAGCCAGGAAGAACTAGTCCCCTGAACAAAGTATTCTTTAGGGACCTAAGTCAGCTTCATTCCCAGTTACGAGTTCTTTACCTACGCTGAAAGAATAAAAACAAATGTGTTAATAGGCTGGGTTTAAAGAACTCTGATATTATGTTCCTTCAGAAGCACAATGAACATTTTATATGCTTTAGCTCCTTAAATGTAAACTTATTGTACACTGATACTATCTTTAGCACATCCTAAACATTTAATTGACTTAAGGCAAGGGTGCCACATACCCTACATCTACTATGAATTTAAAAGTTGGAAGTTAGGCTAACAGAATATTAAATAAAATATGTTACATATATTTTTTCACCTTGACACGTATAATCTTCATAATAACCTGGAAGGTGAGGTTGAATTTAAAATTCTCAGGCTCCTTGAAGCCCTGTGCCTGATTAAGAAGGCACAGGGAAAGTAGCCCTTGGCTGCATCTCATCCCACCTGCCTTTTCTTTCCATTCCCAATTAGTCCAACACTGTAGGAAAATTCTCCGGTCTATGTGTCTGATTTTTTGGAAACATCATCACTCTTAAGTGGCCCTTGGGATGCCCTTCAGGTCCAGGGGTTTGCACACCTAACACACTATCTAGCCTCGGGAGCCACAGATCTGGGAAAAGTCTCTAGAATTGAACTCAGGGACATTTAGAAAGGGAGTTCCAGGGTCTCCAAAATTCAGAGCATGGTCTGGAAGGGAGATTCTATGTCGTCATGTCACTTTAGTTTAGTCTTGCAAACTCCCAATCCTTGCCCAGGTTTAAGGTCTTTATTACTTATTTATATCCCTAATAGTGCTTAGCACAGAGGCTTACAAAGCACCACTTGGTAAATATTGATTGATTGATGGTTATTTGATTAATGTTAAGTGAACTTTAAAATTTATTTATTCACCATAACCACCTCTCTGGAAAATGAAACCCATGAGATAAATATTGTATTGATGTTAACCTCTTTGCAATCATCTAATAAAATGAATAATTCATTTTATCTTATTTTTACATTAGGTTTACCTTTACAATAGAAAGGTTTCATGCAGTTGATATAGAAAGTAACTCGAAATCTCCCAGGTTTCAAGCTTGTATATATATGTCAAGCTCGATTCTTTGGGAACTTGGAATATTGGTAATATGGCCTGGCCACTTAGATGGCAAGAAGAATTCGAAGTGGCTCCACAATTCAGCGGCTGATGTCTTCTCTGAAGTGGCTGTTACCATATTGATTGCAATGCCACTGCTTTTACATCTCTTCATAGACAGACTCCTACAAGAATGAAAATATTCGTTAAACCATGAAATCACCATAGAAAAAGTTACTGAAATTCATCATATGTTTTTCTAAAAAAAAAAAAAAGAAAAATTCAAACTTGATCATATCTTCTCTCTGTTTGGTCTGGCATCTACCTTAGACATTTTGCAAAACTATGTTTTTAAATGTGATTTGCAATTTTGGACACTGGATACTTCCTATAAGAAATCACAAACTTTTTTTAATTTTTTTTTTTTTTTTAGTTGAATTCTCTGTGCTCCTGCTTTTACTCAGTCTTGGTCAAAGCCCAAAACGAGAGAGATGTGAGAAAATCTAAAACTCAAACTTCTCTACTGAAAAGTTAAAATGGATTATTCAAACAGCAAAAATGTGTCAATTTGGATTTAGGGTCTTTAAATCAATGGTTGAATTTTAATGTTTCATATCATTAACAAGTTATAGCTATGTCATAAATAAATAATTAACACTTATTAATATTCACTTTCAGGGATTTCAAACAATTAGCAACATCATGAATGGTGAATTATAATTCCATTTGAATTTACATTTCTAAGCCTGGTATTAAGGCACAAGGCAAAGCAGTAAACAGCTAGCACACATCTATGGAGCACCCAAAGATACATCATATTGAACCACACTATCACCATACGTGATTTAAACAGAATAGAAATATATAAACCTGATGGACATAAAACATAAATACATGAAACGAGAGGATAAAAACACCATATTTAATTGTTGTTATAAGCCGACTAGGTTATATTAGCCTTTCACTATATTCAGTTGTTATGTTTCAAGTTGATCCATGGCATAGGCATATTTCAATTTATCCAACAAAAAGTTCTATTATAAGAGCATTTAAGTAAAAACTTATATCTAGATTATATGTGTTAGTACATCAATATTCTGCCTGAGTCTCATTCCTGTGTGAAATGGAAGACTTGTATGGATTCAAAAATACTTGAATTTTCTAATGACTCTAATATTATTATAATCTCTCTCCTCGACATTTTGTTAAAGTTTTTGAAGTAGAAGTATGCTTAAGTGTGATGCATTTGTTATCTATTTTTCTCCACTAAAGAATATTAGCAACATTCTTTTCACACGTAATACTGTTTAAGAGTCTCTAATGATGATATACAAGGTAAAATTTCCTAAGGGTGAAAAACAATAACTCTCAGGCTTTTCACAGAATGTATAAATGCTGTTGGTTTTAGATTTCTTTCTGGCATATGTCAATTCTCCTCTATTTATGTGGCTTTGCATGCATCTCACTTTCCCACCATGCTCTGCAACGTAATAATAGTTAAAGGGTTTCATATAATCCCTGGCATCTTAAAGAGACATTTCTTTCTTTCTTTCTCTCATCAGCTCAAGAATCTCAAACATTTGCCCATTTTCACACATCTCCCCCAGGGATGCTGCAAGAAACAGGAGGATAAGATGGTTTTGTCTTTTGTTGCCTGTAAGTGTGGCAAATCCCTTTCTGGCAAAGAAAATGAGTAGAAAGATAAGCAAAATGTCAGGAAAACTTGCTGCTTGACTCAGGTGGCGTGATCAAATTTATATTCATAAATAAACACTTATGAGAACCCAGGGCAGGGCAAAGAAGCAGAGGGGGAAAGTTAGAGTTCTTGTTGTCAGCCAAGGGAATTGAGTTATCTGCACTAATGTAGAGAAAGTGGGGGCATTCACAAAGATGGTAGATTTGTGATGGATTTAGGAGAAATAGCAGGATTGGTTGATACATTAGAAGTGGACGGTGAAGAAAAGAGAGGAGTCATGGAGAATAAGAATGATGCCCTTGGTAAAGAATCCCCATTGGAGGGAGCTGAGAATGACAATGACAGGAGAAAGAGTTTTGGGGAGGAATTAATGAATTTTAATTACACATGTTTAGGTAGAGATGTGGGCCGGACAGGTGTACGTGGAATTCTGGAGAAGGAAGGCCAGTAGTAAAAATATTCTTTGTTCGTTTGTTTAAATTCCTTGAATTTTCTTCTGCAGGCTGGTGGCCATGAAGAGGCAGTTTTTGCTGTCACAGTTATTTATTTACCCATTCATGCATTCATTCATATAATCAAGATGATGTATGATTCAAGGCCCTGAGTCAGGTGCTGTGAGGATCTGAAGATGAGTCGTACACCCTTAGAGGTTACACTGCACCCGAAGACAGAGTGTGCCTGGCTCCAGCACTGTTTATGGGCTCCAGGGTACCATGGTCCTGGGTTCAATATTACTTTTGGCCAGTAACTGGGTTTGGGCCATTTGCTTAAATTCATATCCCTCATCTCTAAAAATAAGGACCCAGACACCTTAGTTCATGATATTTTGGGAAGTGTTAATGCAGTAAACTGGGAAGAACAGTGATCAACACATAGGCCATTCTTAATAAATCTTGGTTAGTGTTGTTGTGGTAACATTTTGATTATATTAAATTTAGGATGTGACAAATATATACAGACACTAACAAACTGGAAATTACCCAGAATAAAAAAGGATGAGGGTATCAAAGAATCTCAATCGTAGCATGTCAAAGAAACTGAAAGAGATTGGATGTTCATCGTTGAAGAAAAAAGGTTTTAGGGATATCCCATGGCTTCATTAAAGTGAAATTTTGTAATACACAGGAAGACTAGATGTTCTCATTCTGAAAGCAAAATTAAGGCAACTGGGTGGTTCACTTTATTGGTTACTGAATTCCACAGCAGGGCAGTGTTCAAGCAGATCCTAAGTGATATTTAAGTGAAGGTAAAGGCCCAAATATTCACATAACAAGAGGGTGACAAGGATGATTTCCTGATTTCTTTACTTTAATCCTAGTGATTCTTCCATTAAGGAGTTTACAATCTAGTAGAGTATTTAAAATGTAGGAACAATGAACTGTAATGCAAAGCAGCAAGGAATATGGTGTTTTAGAGAATTTTCCTTTAAGTATAGCAAAAGTCTTTTTTTTTTTTTTTTTCTTTTTGAGACAGTGAGTGCCATGGCGTCAGCCTAGCTCACAGCAACCTCAAACTCCTCGGCTTAAGAGATCCTACTGCCTCAGCCTCCCGAGTAGCTGGGACTACAGGCATGTGCCACCATGCCCGGCTAATTATTTTTTTGTATATATTTTAGTTGTCCAGATAATTTCTTTCTATTTTTAGTAGAGACGGGGTCTCGCTCTTGCTCAGGCTGGTCTTGAACTCCTGACCTTGAGCGATCCAACCGCCTCGGCCTCCCAGAGTGCTAGGATTACAGGCGTGAGCCACCGCGCCTGGCCTGCAAAAGTCTTTTTTTAAAGCAATTCTTACAAAACCCCAGTGTGTTAACTTGAAACCCCTTTGGTAAGGCTTTGCTCATGCATCCTCCTTTTTCCTTCAATTGAATCCACATTGGTGGAACTAAGCCTTCTCCAATCACAACTTGAAATCTATAGGCATGAATTAAGACTGTGGTTTGTTTTTCAGAAGAGGGCAGATAACATAAATTTGGGCTAGCCAATGAAAAAGGTACATTTATAATAATGTTCATCAAGTATGTAGAAGACTGCTTGGCACTGAGTAGAAATGTGTCAGCTTCCATATTATTTTCCTCTTTTTGTGTTCTCCATCCATGGAAAAACACACTATTTTCCTCCTTGAAATTCTCCAGTGTTAGCTAATTCATTTGCTATTTGGTCATATTTAAATTGTGATTCAGCTTTCAATGTTTTAGCATGATCTCCATAACTATACTTTTATATTCAGGAAGGCTTAAATGAGGCCAATATTTCAGTCAGCCATGTTCTTTGCATTTAATATTTGAACGTGTGATGTGATAAATGATTCTGTGTCCCTTCCAGTTGCTAAGGGGGACTCCTGAAAGTGCATCATCATAATTAAATTTATAGGACATATCATGGCTTATGGAATTCATAAGAAGTAATATTGACATTAAGATAATTCTGGATATATGGCCCTTACTTCATATCTATTACTGACAGACTGTATGAATGAATCAAGTTGGGGTGTGTTTTCAACGTGGATTCAAGCTATGAACTAAATTCACTGTCAGTTGTGTGGAAGGTTTTCCCAATCCCAGGCTGCAGCAACTTGCAGAGGACCAACTTATAATGAAGTTCCACTGCTGCTGCCTCTTGTCCTTTAGGAATTCAGGTCCCGGGCAGAGGCCATTATCTTCCTGAGCTATCACCCAATATTTTGAACAGAAGGTTCAGGGCACATGAATAATGCCACACTAGGAAGGGAGTGTCTGTGTTCCCAAGCTTACCGATTCCCATATGCCTCCCTGTGTACCTGTTGTGTGGCAGGGCTGCAGCGAGAAGCCAATTATTTCCGAAGGCTTTTGTTTTGTAGTAAGGCGAGTTCACTGACTGCTGAGCATTAATTCCTGGCTGTGGATATAATGGCCACCTGGTTAGTTTTGCCTGCAAATGTCAGCCCACAGGAAAACCACACTAATCCACAAACTCTAACACTAGCAAGCAGAAAAGAGATTAAGGCTCATGTTAGACCTGATCTGAGAGTAATTATGATTCAATCTACTAGAATTCTTCATAATGAGACTATTTGACCTGCTTCGATGGCGCAGAAGCATCTTGCATTGTGAGAACTCTAGCAATGGTCAGTCTGCAATGGCAAAGATCCATGTGTGATGTAGATGATATAATAGAATAAGAAGGGCCTCTGCTCAAATGACATTCTATAGAAATAATTCCCCATGAAAAGGGAATGGAGTTTCAGAATGCTGGAGAAGAAGATATACAGGTAGTTTGAAAATATTTTTAAGATTATAAATGTTCCAACTTGTTCTGGGCCACTGACTCTATTAGGATCTAGTTTGGAAAACAGAAAGCCCACCAGTTATTTTAACTAACAGACTGTAAGACAGAAAATTAATTAAAGAAGTACTGGAAGACTGAAAAGACAAAAAGGGAACACTGAGGTAACACAGAAGTAGACACATGGAAGTATCATTCATCGGATGTCGGGCAGGTGGGAGGGGGCAGGAGGGGATGGGTATATTCACACCTAATGAGTGCAATGTGCACTGACTGGGGGATGGGCGCACTTGTAGCTCTGACTCAGGGGGGGCAAAGGCCATATACGTAATCTAAACATTTGTACCCCGGTAATATTCTGAAATTAAAAATAATTTAAAAATTAAAAAGATATCAAAAAGAAAAAAAAAAAGAAACAAAGAAAACACTTTCACTCTTAGCTGCAAGGAAAAAGACTTTGAGGATGTGAGGACCTAGACAATGGGAAGAACCCACAGAGCTGGAACCAGGCTTCTAAGGAGGGGACATTGCTTACCTGCTGCCTCAGGAGCTGCAAGAGTGGTCCCAGCAGGGCTGGCACACAGACATCTGAGGAACATGCTGACATCTCTGAGGAGTCACAATGGGGCTGGTCCTGGGAGAGGGGATAAAGAATTTGAAGTTGGAATAAACTGCTACTGGAACCAACTATTGCTGTTGGAGTAGGAAGTTCCTAAAAACAAGACAAAAACAACAACAAAAATACAAGAGCTTCTTTCTCTTCCAGCCTCTATGACCTTCTCTGGGTGCCACCAAGGAGAATAGGAAGATGGTTGTAGAGATGAGAGACATTAGCTTAAGAACCAGCACAGGTACCGCATTAAACTTACTCTGGAACTTCATATAACAACAGTTCCTTGGATATCCTCTGATAAAGGCACTTTACATATGTGGAAAACACGGCAGAAAAATGTAATGTGACTGGTTCCAGTATTCAAAACTTGAGCCCCAATCTCCTAATGTCAACCTACAGCTCTTCCCTCTTATCCAAGCTTCTTTTCAGAACCCCTTTGTCAGGTGAGAATTCATGCGACAAGATCGAGGAAGAAGCAGTTCACTTTGCATTTTGCAAGCAAGATGCCAAGTCCTCAGAGACACCTGCCTCTTTTGCAGGTTCTCTGCACTACTAAATATAGTGCCTTGCATCCTTCAAACAGTCAGTAAAAACTTGCTTTCTCTTTTGAGAAATAAAAAAGGATTCCTAAATAGTCACCAATGTACTTTCATACCTGTCACCATTTGGAGTGTTGAGGCAGAAGGGCTGAGAGCTTTCTGCCCATTCAGTTTGATAAGTAGGGAACTTGAGTCTCAAACACTCTGGCCACTTACATGAATCACTTAACAAGTACATGAGAGGGAGATGGAGAGTAAATAGCCTATCAGAGGATCAATCCATACATTTCGTTCTCATGCCATTGTACTAAAATTATTCTTTTGTTTTTGACATTCTATTTAAAAAGTCCATTAAATCATAATGCTCAAAGTAGAGAAAAATATTCCTGTGTGCTCTTGTATAAAAGTACAGACAAGTACAAAGGGCGTTTAGGAAGTCTGACTGGATTTTTTTTCTTCCTCTTTTGGTGGAAAATTATATCCAAAATCTTAGAGGAATTGAAAAATAATTTACCAGAAAAAAATCTTACACTGATGGATAAAAAGTATGTGATTTCATTAATAAGGACAGGTTTTTTCCTCTTGTTTGTCCTTTTCTTCAAGTTAATACTACTTACATATTCACTGATTTTCCAATGGAGACCTTTTAAACCTATCAATAGGTCAATAAATCCATGCTGTTAATGGGGTGGTACTTAACTAAGTCCATATAGGAGTGTTTCCTTTGATGGTGTATTATATTGCTATAAATGCTGCTACTGGAGAGATTTATACTTATGGATTGGTGCTTTTAGCATGTTGATAAGTCAAACAAATAAGGGCTTTATAGACTTTTGTATAGCTCAAATCTATTCAAATAAAGAATTGGGTGGGATGAACTTTCTAACTTCTTGAGAGTCAAACCATTTGTTTCTATTTTCTGTTCTTTTGCATGTTTCCTGAGATGCTTGTTCCCGTATCTGGGCCTTTTCACTTATTTTCTCTTTTATCTGGAATGTCTCTACCAGCACTCTCTACCTAACAACAAATCCACCCTTTCTGAAGGTCCACCTTATAGCTCAGTTCCTTTATGGTGTCCTTCTACATAATCTACTTGTTTCCATAATCCATTGTTCTCTCCCTTTTCAGAAGTCCTTAAAAACGATACACCTCGCCATTCATTATTACTATGACCTCTTGGCTGTCTGAGGTGGCTGGATCCAGGGACTAAGAGCACCTCAGGTACCAAAGGCAAGGTTTCTTTCCATTTCTATCATCCATGTCCGTTTGTGCAGTCTGACCAGGTAGTAAGAACCAGGTATATTCTGAATGCTTCCTTTCTTGAATTGCCAGTGTACATAGTCATAACATTACTAATTTCCCACTTTTGTACAGCAATTTACAAATTCCAGAGCAGTTCTGCAAACATTATTTCCCTGAATAATGGGACAACCATAGGTGGTAAGAAATCTTATTTTCCTATAATTAAACAAAAATACTGAAGTTCTGATTGGTTAAGAAAATATCTCATAGTTACAGTCAGCAAATCAACAGTTAGGATTAGATAATAGAGTCTCTAAAAACGAGTCCAAAGATCTTTTAGTTACAAATTTTAAGATATGTCTATTTTTTATCTTAGAAGAAATTCTTTGGATTAATTCTAAATGAAAGAGGGGAAAACAAGAAGCAAAGCTGTAATTATTTTCAAAGTGTGTTTCTACCAATTATCTTCATCAGAATGTTCTAGATTTTTTTGTTTAAAATTTAGGTCTCTAAGGCCTCACAGCAACCTGATGAATCAGATCAGTTGGTACAGGGCCTATGAATTGATATTCTATATCAAAATGTATTGATATGTAAAATTTCAACAATTAAGACAAGCTGTCTGGGTAGTTATATTTTGCTACCGGATGAGTCCAAAAAATAAACAGACATTTTCCTTTGCAACTCTATAACTTAGAACAAACTGTCTGAATTTTTATTTTCTTAATATTCTATCTCCTTCATCACTTGCAAGTATTGCTTCCATGGAATGGGTAGAAAATAGGTATAAACTCCTCCTAAAATATCCATCAATACATTTTATTGTAGCCGTCAACCGCTGGGGTATGTTAAAAGGTCAGAGGTTAAGGGGTAGAGGGTAGAGCAAGAAGCTATAGGTGGCAGGATATTATATTTTGCCAATACCATTGACAGGGAAAGGGCATTTTATTTTAAGAGCACATACTGATTTTTAATGGAATCTGTTTTCTCTTTTCTCTTTGTGTACATGTGTGCAAAGGCAAGTTGGAACAACACTAGCAGTGTTACTAGAAATGCAGTTCCTGAGACGTGGGTAGTTCTCTCTTTGGGAACAAATTCAGACAGAATGCTCAGCCACCATGATGGGGGTGTGGAAATGCCCACGTGACTGGGAATAGCTTGGGTGTGCATAGGACGGGCATGTGCAGAATCCAGAAAGTCTAGAGTAACCCACTGTAATGTAAAAGGAAGGCAACATCAGGGCAGAGAAAGACCAAGATTACAACAAAGGTCCCAGGGCATCCTGAATATCTCACGTGAGGCAACTCATAAGTAACACCAACTCTTTACATGAATGCATTTATAATATCTTTAATGTGCCATCTTTTTACGTATCTCTATGTGTGCACAAGCATGCATACACATATAAATATATTTTTTTTGCCTATTTTCAAAGTTATAATTAATTCCATAACTATTTATAGAGTGCCTATAAAGAGCAAATATACAATTTCCTCCATGTTTAGCCCATTCCCTTTCATTTATTTCCTCTTTCCTGTTTTGTTTCTGAGTCGTGTGACATGTTGTATGGACTAAAGCAGGTTGTATTGGACTAAATAACTCATTCTAGTTCCAATCATGTGTACAATGCTTATTACTTGGGAGAGTTCCACCCACTAACAACTCTGGCTTCAGAATATATTGTTTTCAGAGCTCTTCTGACATCACTCAGGCATGCTGATTGTGCACAAACAAATATGTCTGGGCTTGATAAGGCTAAATTGCGTATAAGCTCAAGTTCTTCTTTGCTATTATGTTTAAACAAAAATAACCATGTTATTTCCAGATCCAGTCAGACCACAAGAAAAGCTCCCGGTTCTTGCCAAGTAGCAAAGGACAGATTGGTAAGAACAGAGAAGAAAAAAGACAAAACTTATTTTCCCTCTTAGAATGAACCAAGCAGAAAGTCCAGTTGGAAGGCTGGAGGCATTGTTTGATAGACGGGGCTGGGGATGAAGCCAGCTTCCACATGGCTTGATCCTGTCTAATAAGAAAACAGCCTTTACTAATACCAGACAATTCTGACTGTATTAGTTAGAATTATCCAGAGAAACAGAACCAGTAAGATATGTATGTGCGTGTGTATGTGTCTTTGTATATATAGAGAGACAGAGACAGATAAAGAGATTTATTACAAGGAATTGGCTTACACAATTATGGAGGCTAAAAAGTCCCAAGGTCTATGATCAGCAAACTAGAGACCCAGGACAGCCGACATGTAGTTTCAATGTGAGTTTGGAGGTTGGAGAACCAGGAGAACTAATGATGTAAGTCCCAGTCCAAAAGCTGGCAGGCTTGAGGCCCAAGAAGAGCTAATGTTCCAATCCTAGTCCAAAGACTGGAAAAGACCAATGTCCCAGCTCAAGCAGTCAGGCAGGAGGAGCAACCTCTGAGCCTTTTTGTTCCACTTAGGTCTTCAATTGCTTGCATGAGGCCCACCACCCACTTTAGGGAGAGCAGTCTGCCAGAGATACATTAGAATCTACCTGTAATATTTGGCCAAATGTCTGGGCACCCCATGGTCCACTCGAATTGTCACAAAATTAACCATCACACAGAATTTGGAATCAAAATTTCCAACAAACTGGAGACTGGACAATAATTTGGTCTAAATCCTCACTCAACACAGGTATCCCTTCTGTTTCCTACTCACATGAGTGTCATTCAGATTCTGCCTATACTTTCCCAGGTGGCCCACTCTGTTGCTGGTAATTTAGGCTGAAATATGTATTAATCTCTGGTCTAGTCTCTTTCATATTTTTATACCTTCGATCAAGCACTACCTCAGCCTGGAATGCTTCCCCACGTAGGTCTTTCCTTTGGAGTCTTCTGTCATCACGCAGATACCAAGGCCTCTGCCTTCAGGGAGCTCACTCTAGTAAGAAAGGGCTAGAAACTGCAACACAGGGGAAGCGTCATTAAATACATGTGCACAAAGGTAATGGAAGAGAGCAGGAGGCGTGCTGATCAGAGTCCTTATTCTTAAGAATAAGTAAGCAGACTGGCTAGAACTAATCAGTCACACTATGGACTGGCATTTTATGTTGTGTTAGATACGAGGCAGACACATGAATTCTGAATTTGGATGATTACAGCTCAGGTGGAGAGACAGAGAAAGAAGATAGTGCAAATGCAGCGGAAGGTGCCTGGTGATATCTGAGAAGCAGTCGGTGGGTGGTCAGGCTGAAGGAACGGAGAGGAGGAAGTAATCAGTGAGCACAGGTGGTTGAGAAGGGCTTTGTGCCTTAATCCTTAAAGGAGGGGTATTGTTTAGCTTTTTCCTTAGGGAAGGTACAAAGTCCTCGGAAGGAGAAAAGGTTTTTGTAATGATCAGTTCTCTCCAGGATCTTCCAGTGGCCACACCCACTCAGAGGCAGGCTTCTGAGCTCTTTGGAAGTTAAATTACTCACAATTAGAAAATGCCTTAGCCCAGACACAATTGGGCTTCATAAGATTAGAAGAAAATCTGGAAGAAGTTTGCTGGCTCTAGGGATTTAAAGTATTTATTTACCCAGACTATCTGAGCTGTTCAGACAGATATGAAACTTGTCTCCACACAGCTGTCCCCCTAATGGGCTGCATCGGGTCCCCAGCGGCTACCTCTTGGGAGGAGCAGGGATTTCAGTCTCTTTGTCTACACCAATTTTCACACTCCCCCTGCCAAGAAGGGGTGCAATTAATGTTGCTGCTGACAGTTATTCCAGTTTGGGTCCAGGCCCCTGGGATAAAAACTCTCCCTGGGATGCCTAGAAGTTGTATCTGGTTTTGCAGGAAAGAGCTGTTAAAAAAGAAAAAAAAAAAAAAAAAACAACTGTTAAGTGTTAGCAGCTTAAAAAATCTTTAGAATTAAAACAAAAAGTCCCTTGATATCCTTTAATTTATTTAAAAAATAATTGTGGGGTGTATAGCAGGTTTCCAGGCACATGCTAGATACTATTGTTATAACAGAGAGAAAAAAAGAAGATACGAAGTCTGCCTCCAGGAAATTAGAAGTCCAGTTTGAAGAATAAGTACTGGTTATAGTATAGTGCCTCAAATAAAGTGGGTACCCTGAAATCCTTTGTTGAATAAGTCATTGGGTAGAATACTAAAAAAAAAAAAAAAATCATGTGAGGGTAAAACTATTCAAAAAAAATCCACAACAGTGTATTTAATAGCAAATTGTTAATGCTGTCCCCACTCCTCCTCTCAGATATTTTTTTCCTGGTATTGGTTCTCTTTTGTTATATGAAACTTTAAGTGCACAAAATATTGTGCACATCCTTTCTCCTTCCTATGGCAGAACCTGCCTGCATGCAACCCACGCTATGGGAGTAGATAAGGACAATTAGTTTGTGCCTCACGTCTAGTTATCACTCAGCTGCGCTGGCTGCTGGAGCTTCACGTTTTCACGTAACACTCCTGTACATATCTCCTTTTTTAATTATTTCTACAGGTTTTAATTTGTAAACTGTCATGTGAGATTTGGGGTTGCATTTTGCCAGAATAACTGATATGATTGCAAAAGCAAATTACAGCTATACCTGTAATTTTTTTTTTTTTCAGACAAAAAATTATTACACATTTCTAGTGTTAGGGGGAAAAAACTCTCTAGGACAAGCTTCTAAGCAAACACAACAATTCTGGTCTCCTGAAAATTGATATATTCAATTAAATGCTCACAATCTGGTTAGCTTTCAATAAATACCATTTAAAACCGAAAGCCTCACTGTTATGAGCGTGACGCCAGGTAATGAAGCTTGTATCATTGTTGCTCTCAAGATTTTCATCCAGTAATACGCAGCTTCAAAACTCTTATCTTTGTGCTCAGAAAGCAATTTGACTCACATTAGAGGGCTCTTTAAATAAATATCATCATTATTTTAACTTGATACCCCTTGTAATAAGACCTTTTAATTCAGATTCCACTGAATTGAGAAGTGGAACTGAAATTTGATTTAAATTTTTAAAAAGTCCCTTTTCTTTACAGAGAGATTGAGGAATGTGACACAGTTACAGAGAGTATGTTTAAGCGCACAAAAAAATAAACTACTTTAAGAGACGTTGATTGTTCATAAGCTCTGATAACCCAGAGCAGGGCGGGGAGGCTGCGGCCTTGGGGCCACATGGGGTCTTCTGGCTCTTTGAGTGTAGCCTTTTGATTGAATCCAAATTTTTTATAGAACAAATACTTTTTTTAAATTTAGTATATATATTTTTTATTTATTTCAGAATATTATGGGGGTATAAATGTTTAGGTTACATATATTGCCTTTGCCCCACCCAAGTCAGAGCTACAAGTGTGTCCATCCCCCAGACGGTGCGCATGGCACCCATTAGGTGTGAATATACCCATCTCTTCCTCCCCACCACTTGCCTGAAACTGGACGAATGTTACTACCATATGTGTACGTAAATGTTGATCAATTAGTACCATAAAGGGATTTGCTCTGTGAAGTTTGGACTCGGTTGAGGGGCTGCATTTGGGGATCTGGAGGCCCGCATGTGGCCTTGAGGCCACAGGTTCCTGTCACAAACATGCTTAGAGTTACTTTTAGTAATAATTATAACTATAGATTTGCTATACACCCACACATATATGTGTATATATGTACATGCATACGTATATGTGTATGTGTGTGTGTATATATATGCTACTTACAAGTTACTTTTTGCTAATGAATTTCATATGTGCTAAATGATACTAATGATTTCTATGTCGGAAAGATTAAGGTCCAGTTATCACAAGTACTTGAAAGTAATAGAATTGAATCAAACTGCCCACGAGTCTGACTTCATTAATTCACAATGTCTTGCCCTCTAACTAGAGTGAATTGATGTTTTTGTTCTAGTGTATTTAATCAAACGCTGAAGAAGCAAGACGGAAGATAGGGTGGGGAAGGAAAAGGCAATGCAGACAACTTTTACTTAATATTTTAAGTGTGAAGTCACAGCTGTCAATTCTCATTGACATTTTCCCATCCTCTCCTTAATTAGTGTCTTTATTGCCACAAAGCGAGTCTGTTTCTGATTGCTAAGTAAAAACTGGGAAAGAAAGCCATTTAATCTGAAATTTTGCCTCCCTCAAAAAAGATGTTAACCACTAAGTTTAGCTAGCTCTCTTTTCTCATCACGATCTGGTAAGCATTTAGGCATATACATGTTTATTTTGGGTAAAATGTCATGAAAGACCTTTAGATTCGTACCATGGAATTGGCACCAGAGAAACACTGTGAGAAGTTTCAAGCCAGGCCATGGATCCATTTCGTTGTCATTTTAGCAAGGCGTCTCTGGCTGCAACATAGCAGGAAGAATAAAATGTGGGAGCTCCTGGCATAAGTAACTTTTTTGATGGTCTAGAAAAGACCTGATGGACTTAATCAAGAAAAGGTATGGGGAATGATGGTGAGGAAATGTATTCCATGGAGATTGAAGTTATATAACTGACAAGGTTATGACTCAACAATACGAGGCGTTAAGTGTGGGAAATTATTTGTGAAGTTTCTCAGCGTTTTAGCTGGAGACACTCCATAGACATCAGCGCTTTACTTATATGAGGAAGAAAGGAAGTCCTTGCATAAACTTCTCACGACACTGAAAGAGGTTCTGCCTAACCTCTCTGCCCTACCAGATTACAGAGCAAGCTGGAGGTAAGTCCAAGTCCAGAGGTCAATACATAAGTACATTTATTTGCTAGGGACAATATTATGTAATGACTTATAAAGCAACAGTAACCAGCAAAGGCAGACATTTAATTAAGAACTAAGTTGTATGGGTAAAACTAAAAGAATTGTAGAAATTCATTCAAGAGGTGCCGACATCAAGAGAAGCTCCAAGCTGAGATTTGAGTTTGTTCTTAATATGGTAAGACGTGAAGAGCACCCTGCTGGGTAAGGGTGGGCCCACAAGCAAAGGCAGTGGGGTGCCAAAAGACAAAGGAGACCTTTACAATAAGGTACACCTGGGCATGGATGCTGGCTCTTCCTCTCTGGGTGCCTTTGTCCTTGTGTCTGTTATGAATAGCAGCTCTACAAATGAAAGAGGGACAACAGTGTCCTTAGTGAGGTTACCGCATGGAACAACCTGCTAGACAAAAACAAAAGTGGGTCTGTCCATGCAAAAGACAGATCGGTAAGTCCATGAATATAGAGGAGAAAGAGGCATAAGGTTGTATAATTATGATGTATGCACCTTTCAGTATGTATATTATATTTCAGTAGAAAGATGTAAAAAAGTATTACAGTGCGGATGATAAATTACATGGTCTCTCAGGAAGCAGGGACCAACACTTCCAGGTCGCCATATAGTTTAGTGCTTAATGGAATAGGCTAATTTTCCTAACGAACTAGCCCATTTTCCCAGTGTTTCTACTCTTCAGATGCCCCATGATGTCCACTGTGGCTCAAACCCTATTCTGTGGCCAGAGTTCTATAAATGCCTATTGAATTGAATTTTACTAGTTGTTTTTTTCAAACAAAAATGAACAAAAACTGAGCAAATAAGAAATATAATGTGATAAAAATATCTTACGTACAAAATAATTCAAATATTAATCCATGAAGCTACTTGTTTTAAAGTGATGGATGCTGGAATTCTACTAAAATGTCTAAGATGTCCATGAGGCAATGGTTTACTTCTTATTCCATCCATGTGCTTCTGCTTATATCAACAGTGCTGGAAACGTCTGAAAAAAGTGCATTTTATGAGTTTCCAATGACTGACTTGCTCACTCATCTCATTATGTGGCGGGCCGTTTGTCTTTCTTTTTTTTCTCCCATCTAACAAATGTAAAACCTCCAGGGTTTTCTATACATATCCTTTTTGAAAATGTTTTGTTTCTGTTTGTATGTGGGTGTGTGTTTCCCTAAAATATAGCCAGAACCCATTAGAATATGCTGTCAGAGTCAGTGGTAGGATTTTGTGTCGTTTCCCTTTCGACTTGAAAAATAGCATTTTGAAAAAAATATTTTTCATACACGACATTTTTCTCCCTATTCACTTTGATAGCACCACCTGCTTCGGGAAATATATATTTTCCACAAAGCACTCAAATGAACTAATCCATTTTCACTATGTGTCCTTTTTGGCAAAATATCTACAGAATTTGCTTTCATAAAGATAAATTCTGTTGCTTTGCTTCTGTCTTTTCCCCCCCCATGAAAAGAAAATGATTTCTTTTTTTTTCCCCATGTGAGCAAATACAATACATACAAAAACGAAATGATGGAAACAATTAAAACCAATGAGTGAAACTCTGATTTTGAACAAATTTATTTGAATCTCTCTCTCATTTTTTTCATTTGTAAAATAAAAAGTTAGAGCCAAATGGCCCTCAAGTTTTATTTTCTAAAGATTATGTGATTCTTTTCTCATGCTGATTTACCTGGAACCAGATGTAATGTGGGCTTTTTGAAGTCCTAATACTGCTACGGTTGGGTATAACATAATTTATGCAACTAATGGTACCATTAAACTTTGAAGTAGTTTTCTCAAGTGAAAAAGAAGAGATTGGGATCCTTTCTTTGGAATTATATGTTCCCTAATCAAAAGCAAGGGGCCAAGAGAAGGAAGGCAAGGTAGGGCTTAAGTAGACTCTGTTTCTTATAGACCACTCAAAGTGGTTAGTCATTAACAAAGTCCTCTTTGAAGGGTATATACAGATGGGCTCCTTGGGATCCTGCTTCCAGACAGAGTTCCTAGAATAAAGGCTGGCCCAAGAGTTTTCTAGTCAGAGTGGCAAGATGTCAAAAGGAAAAGAGGGCTGGGAGCAGTCGCTCATGCCTGTAATCCTAACTCTAGGAGGCCAAGGCAGGAGGATCGCTTGAGGCCCAGAGTTTGAGACCAGCCTAAGCAAGAGCGAGACCCCACATCTACCAAAAATTGGAAAAAAAAAAAAATTAGCCTAGTGTGGTGGCACGCATCTGTAGTCCCAGCTACTCGGAAGGCTGAGGCAGGGAGGCAGGAGGATCGCTTGAGCCCAGGAGTTTGAGGTTGTTGTGAGCTATGATGATGCCACTGTACTCTAGCCAGGCAACAGAACAAGACTCTGTCTCAAAAAAAAAAAAAAAAAAAGAAAAGAAACCTGCACCGCAATATGGACCTAATGTCTCTGTCATGTATTTAAGAAAAAAGGCAAACCTTCCTTTACTTGGCTGAGATTGAGAGGATTAATATTAATGAAACTACTATACATGATATATATGTGTGTATATATATATATGTGTTGATATTCATATATATACATATATGCAAACATACATATATACACATATGCATGCCTATGTATTTATAAATGCATAAATTTTAGTGCATGTTGACACATATAGCTAGAAGAGACACCTTGTGTGGGTATAAGGCAGCAATTGTAAAATCTAGACCAATGCAGACTGAGCACATGCCATTAGACTTGACAGGTCCATTTCAGAATCATGTTTTGTTGCAGAGCCTACCATCTCGTAGGCATGTCCGTGATTTTAACACATTGACTGCCACATTAGAAAAAAATTTTTTCCTTGGGGCCTCAGTGTTTTATTATGAAAATAAAATAAAAACTTCAAAAACAAAATGATCCTTTTTAATTTAATGAAAAAATTGTTATTGACTTCTATTTAATCCATGGTTTTTGAATTAAATTTTCAATATTAATTGTAACAATAAGAACATCAATGAATAAGATTGTCATGAACTGCAGGGTTTTGTCCAGGTTTTGCTTCACGAGGCCCCGGGCTCATAACTAGCATAAGTTAACTACAACTCATATGGCAGTTAATGTGTTTAATTCTGGAATCCCAACCAATGCTTTGAAAATAGCAAGGGGGGCGATCTTCAAATCTAACATCACCTCATGGGCAGCACCACTTCCAATAGTGTCCCAGGTTCCTGGGAAGGGCAGTAGAGAGGAAAAGGGTGCAGAGAAGAAGGGAGAAAAGTGTTCATTGAGCATTTAACTATGTACATGCATGCTCATCCTTTTATACACGTTGCCATTATTGACCCCGATTTAGGAACGAGTTATTATAAAGGCTAAATGACATTCTCAAGGTCACACAGTTACTATAAGTTAGATTCAGGATTTAAACACACATAGCTTGACCTCAAAACCTGAGGTAATAACTGCTTCTCTAGACAGCTTTTCTGTCCCCTATTTCCTCAGCCAAATTCAGTGCAAGGGAGATTGACTTCCAATCAAGATTTTAGAGCTAATTTCAACACGGGCACCATTAATCCCTTCAATGGGCAACTTCATGCCCACTTGCTCGCTCAGTGTTATTGGCAGCCAGTGAAATAGGGCCCCAGCTGTGGTACAACACAACTGTTCAGTGGTGGGCTTCTGTGTGAATTGTGATGCATTTAAGAGTGCACTGGACCAGGCGTTAGAGAGCCTGGGCTCTAATGCTATTGCTATAGTGAACTACTTTCATGACATTAGGGAATTCACTTCATCTCTCTTATGTTTAGTCTTCTTATTAGTAGAACATGGAAGTAATATCATGTCTATTGTTTTTAAATGAGATACTATAAATCAATCACAGAGAATATGTGTAGGCAAAGATAGCAATTTCTATCAGTTATGATCTCCTTTACCAATGAGATAACACGTGACCAGAGAGATAACTGATAAACAAAGTTACAAAGGTAAGTGTAAGTATAAGGAGGAAAAGTGACGAGAGGTTTTTCACTTTTAGTCCAATGCTTTGCCAACATGTCATGCTACTCCCTAAAGCCTGTTATATTTCTGTGGGTTTAAATGAAAAAAATTGGCAAAACCTACGTCCTAATCAATTAATACCAGTCTACTTATTTTTCAAAATATTTAACGAATGTTAGGAGATTTAAGCCTGTGTGTCTATCCAGAAGCAGCATTATTTTATTAATAACTCCTTTGTGTGGAAAGCCTGTGATGCTCTAACCAGAGTTCCGGAACCATTTCTTGCTGCTTATATACTTTTTGTTTAGCTTGGACTGAAGTTAGTTCTGTTCCGAGTTGAAGAAGCCACGGCTTCTTGCTGTTCTTGAATGTCCTTCTAAGTGGGATATTCCCAAGAGCTTTCCCTTGAAGCAAAGCAGAACAGAGGGACAGTTTTAGAAGTGGTTGCCGCACGACACGGGAGATTCACAGCCTCTGGGGACAGGTCTTACCGCAGGCTATTATTAGAGCTGAGCTGTGAGTTTGCAAATGGAAAGTGAGACTCCACTTGCATGTGCGTGCACACTGTAGGTGCCCAGGTGCCAGCGAGTGGAAGGACTTGCAGACACCTCCTCAGACAGCATCTGTCTCCCTCTGCTCACTGGGAAGGTGTGCCGTCACGCTCTCCTCTCGGTTGAGCTCCGGAAGGAAATTGTCTCAGAGCAGGCAGTTGCTATGATGCTACAGTCAGATAGGAGCGGGAGCGCCTCTCACAGTGAATTTCCACTGAAATAAAGCGAAAGAACAGGGAAGCAGAAAGAGCGTTGAATGTGCTGATATGACAACTAGGATCTTGTCTGAGTGAGTGACCATGGCCAAATAACTAAGTCTCTGGGTGGGCAGATTCATCTGGAAAATGAACAAAGTGGATGAACAGAATTCTAAGTTCCTTTCTAGGGCTACAATTATCAATTCATATATTCTCTTGCTATATGTTGGAGTCATTATATCTATATTCAGACTTGTATATATCAATGGTGCTATGGACACCTCTTGATTCAATACTTAGTAACCCAATGTGACACTTTATCTTGCCATTTGTACCATTTCAATGACTGTGAAAGTCCCCTCCAAATTTAGAATTCTGAGATGCTTTAGTCCACAGTTTAGCAGTTGTGCATATGTTGCATGTCAATAGAGACAGTTAATATTCCATATTCTTTGCTTCACAATAGTTGGATCGCTGGGTTCCTCCAGCTGCAGGGTCAAAGCTCTCTCCCTGAGCTTTCCTCTCACTGTTAACACCCTCCATCCTCATTCCCATTAATGGTCTCCCTTGTATCAATTTAACTTACATGAACAAATCAAAATGTATAAGGGCTTCCTAGAGGTCTAAAAATGGTCATTACTAAAATCCCAATGGCAATAAAAATAGCCAAAATAATCTACATTTTAAAAATATTCAAAGAAACTATCAAAATTCTTTTGAATCCTCTCTCTGCTACTTATTAGCTGTGTGATCCTAGATAAGTTATCTAACCTCTCTGGACTTTAGCTTCCTATTCTTTGAAATAGTGATCATGAAAGTATTTAATTCATAAGGGATTTGGGGGTAAACATGTGCACACACACAATCTTTATTCTTTATGCCTCTTTTTTTTTTTCATTATTTCTACACTTGTGAGCACATGCACTTTCCTCGGCACATTTGGGAGATAGAAAACTCCTGGTCTGCACTAGAAACAGAAGATTTATGTCATAAATCTGAAGCACAGAGTAAAAACCACAAGCTTTATCATCATCACTAATAACATCTGATTACCATTAATAATGCTATTACTGATACACATTCTTGTCCTAAAAAGGAGAATTAATATCTTCTAAGGGCCAAAGAAATTGGAAGAAAATAGAAAATAATCAAAACACTAAACAAATGTTTTATTGACTGATTAAAAAATATCTACAGCTGGAGAAATATCCATGCACCAAAAACCAAAGAAATAAGAAAGGCCAAGCTGTTACCTTGTTCCTACAGACTAGAAAATGATAATTCACAGATTCCCAGAGTTAAGAGGTGCTGCTCAGAAGTCCCCTGGTTCAGTGTCCACTCATGATGAGGTGAATGTCTGTGAATGGCAATGATTCAGGATTATTAATATTAAAAGTCAGGTTACTTATTTTACCTGTTTTTAACAAATTCCTATTGATTGTAAATTTCCCAAGATGGCTGCTAAAAAAAATAAAAACTAATAAAACTGTTGATCAAGCACATGTAAGTTGATTAGATTCACTAAAGCAAAGGCAAGTGCCACCTGGAGTGCTTCTCCACACCCACACCATACTCTGCAAAGACCTCAACATTTTTTAGGAAACTTTGAGTCTTTTCTGGAAATGAGACTTGAATTTGAAGCCTTTCAGAGATGAGTGCAGTTTGTAATTCTAAAATAAGAAGATGTATCTGTAAGTGTCCTTCATGTTTAAGTGCTATAAATTTGCCAAGTGGTGGAGAGGAACAAGATAATTACCTTTTGGCTGATTCCAAAAAGAACCACCCCAGATCCATGTTTGTAGTATAAGATAGATATATTTCTTAAAAAATAAATATATAAAAATAGAAATACAGAAATGTTGTAGGTAGGCCACTTACTCTTCTTTCCATACAAAGGCTGAAGACCATTTGTCTCAACTTCATGCTATCTAGGTCTCAAAACAGCATGTAAATCCCTGAAATCCAGGACTAGGAATCTACTTTTCCAGCTCAGAAGGACAAAGAAGTCTCATCATCCCAGACTGCACCTGGAACCTAGACTGTTTTCTCCAACTGGTAGGGTTTTCTCCGGCATCAAATCCATATCTAAGTCATCTGTTGATTGTGGGGAATCTGGGTGAGGAATCAAGGAAGGATATCAGACTCCAGAGCACAGAGCTCAGGAAGCCTCAGCAGATGATACCACTTTTAGTATCATCTTTCCTACTCTTCTGTTTCTGCACTAAAATAGGAAGTATGTCCTGAAAGCACAGTGTTATTCAATACTGACCAGTAGGAGATATAAATACATGGTATTGTCATTGATTATTGTTAAAGATGCAGATCAGACTTGTATTCAGATGGGTGTTGTCCTTCAAAATAGTCACATTGGGAGGGCATGTGTTTAATTCCAAAGATGCCACCCTCTTCAAAATATGTTCAGTACCTCTGTAAAAAATAGATTCAGCCCATGTTATGATCCAGAGAAGAAAGAGCTATCTTACTATATCAGAATCAATCCCTCCTCAAAAAGTAATTTTACTCAAGTTCTCCAGGTTTGCCTCTACATTGACTTTTGGGTGTTTCTCAAAAGATTTATCCATCCTACTGGACCATCATCCATAAATGATGATTTATTAGCACAGAGGATATTCCAGCAAATGTGACATATTTTTTCAAAGTAAAGTTCTTTAAATGTTTTGCACAGAAATAGCATTTTTGAGAACTGCATATAAATTTTCACAGCAATTTTCTTGAGATTTCCTTTGGTAAGAGGAAATACATGTAAATACTAGTATAAGTGATAGGTATCAGCTTTATCTTCTACTGTAATGAAATAATTTGGTAGTTTCTGTCTCAACAAGTGGAATATCAGCTTTCCTATGAGAAGGATGCACATTGTATATCTCTAATAATATTGACTACAGTGTAAGACTTAAATAGATACTTAATAAGTACTTCTCAATTGGCTGGTTGATAACCCAGTTCCTCTAAACTAGTGGCTGCCATCCCTGGATCCTCACTGTTGGAGTCACCCAGATTCTGATGTAATTGGTCTTGGGTGGAGCCCTGGCATCAGTATTTTTTAAATTAGTTTCTCAGTAATTTTAATATGCAGCCAAGGCAGAAAATCCCTGAGTTTCCATAAAAGTTAATTTTCCATGTCTTGGCCTCTCCAATGACTTCTTCCTAATCATCTCAAGGACCTCAGTGACTTTTAAAACATGTAGAAACCAAAATGAGAGCAACCATTCATCACTATTTTAAAGATGAGAAGGTAGAAAGGTAGATTCTCCTATGCATTCAGTAGTTTGGCTCATAAAAACAAATAACAAACCTCCTCCTCCCCGTGAGCAAGTACTTTTGACTCTAACTGTCAAACACATACTGAACCTGGCCACTTCTCTGCACATCTACTCCCTACCCATCCCCAACCACAAGGTGATGTTCTCATGATCTCTAGCCAGACTATCAGAATAGTTTTCTAACTTATCTCCCTACTTCCATTCTTGGTCATATCCATCCTTTCTTCACATAACAACCAGTGATCATTTTTGAACATTCATCGAATTACCTTACTATCAACATGGCCAGTTCATTAACAGTTTGGAGCTCTTATACTTGCTGTTGTCTTTTCCAGGGATACGCCCCTCCCAGGTGCTTTTGTGGCTCTTTTCCTCTCTGTTCTAGGGTGAGTCTTCAGATAACCTTAGCTGAAACAGTTCTCTAAGCCCCGCTTCTTTTCTATACCATTGTTCTATTTTTTTTTTTTTTTTTTTACTGCTTAGCACTCATTATCATTTAAAATTGTATTATTTACTTGTTTAATTCTTTATTCTATGTTTTTCTCCCCACCTCTCTTCCATCACCAGGGCAGAAGCTTATCTGACTTGCTCTCCCTGAGTACCTATTGCCAAGCAATGGCTCTTGGTAAGAACGAAAGAATGTTTATTAAAAGGAAATAGCATAAGAAGAAATGAATGCATTCCTTATTTTGTAATTTAAGTAACTGAAGGCACTTGTCTTTCCTGGATGCAGGTCATCCCTAGAAACCTCACAGACAAATATAAATGGAGATAGGAATAAGAGATACTTCAGGGGTATGACCTGAACACTTGCCTGGTTTTCTTGCCATCCTCTTCATCCCCGAACTTGCCTCGTCCTTGCTTCCACATCAGTAAAAAATCCTGCTTTAACTCTTTGGCATTTGCAATGGTATTTGGTCTCCTAGCCTTGGTTCGCAGTTTCTCCACATAGATTTAACTCATCTACAATGAACTGCATTGGTTAGAATACAAGTCTCTATCACAGTTTGCGATGAAAACCAACAAAGCCTCTATGGTTCCTCATTATGAAGGCATTCCAACACTCAGAAATTTTAGAAATACTGAGCAAGTTTTCTTAATGAAATCCTCAATCTCCATAATATTAACATATTCCTAGTGTGTCCCAGGCTCAGAGGCTACACGGGAACTATTTGGGTAATTCCAACAATTCAAAGAACAGCCAAATTATCTCTCTGACATTGCCTTAGATTAGTCTTTCCCTTATATGTTGAACTTCTTTATTATAAAGGAAATAGAGGGAAACTCATATTTTAGGAACAGGGAGAGTTTAGTCTATTCCCAGACTAAAAAGAAAATAATATTAACTACATACTTATGTAATTAATCTCATTTCCCCAGGATAGTTAACGTATACTCTTATCTAAATTTATTTTGACAAGCTGGACATTGGACTTTCAGTTAATTTACACACAGGCTCTCTTTTCATTTATGGAATAATACTTGGGGTGATATTGAGCCAGTATGCACAGGTATGGCTTTATTGGATGCCTATGGCCAATATCCATCCTGAATGTTTGAGCATGCCTTATGATCATTAACTATTTTTGATATGACTTGTAGATCCACCGAATCAAAAGGTATTTGTTAAGTATCACCATGTGTAACATCCTGGGCTAGTCACAGACATGAATATAAAGGAGATGAAGGCCTGGCAGCTGACCTAGATGAAATTACAGATTAACAGTGCACACAGGATATAAACATGAGCTCTCACGCACGTGCCTACAAACAGTACAATGGAAGACATGAAGTAGTGCATGTATCAGCTAAGTGAATATAAGGACAGAGTCAATTCAATGCTATTCTAATTTAAAAATACTTTCTGAGCCCCTGCTAAGTATAAGGCATTTGGGACAGAGATCTTGGGATACCTGGATGATGAGACATAGTCTCTTTTGTTATGGAGTTTAGGGGATCATAGGATAGTCAGAGGGCAGAGGCTGCAGAATGACCACAGGCAGGGGTGTCGAGGTCAGCTGAGTAAGTGGCTGGGGACTTTAGATGGGTTTTGAAGAATGAGTGGAAACTACATGAGAAAGCAGTGTACCAAAAACTTCTAGGCCAAGAATGGTTTAATCAAAGGAATTAAAATAAGAAAGTACAAGCTTGGTTGGAGAAAGCGGCCATTTAGACTACAGAAGGGGATCTGTTTGGAATCAGTTTTTGGAATCAGGTAGGAGATGATGCACAGATTACAGAGGGTCCTAGAAATTAGGCTGAGTTTGAACTTGCAAAGGGAAACCTCTACAAGAAAGAACAGTGAGAAATAGGGCCAGACTTGAGATGAAAGACCATTTCTAAAAGCCTCATGAAAAAGTTAGTTTTAGCATCTTTTTCACTAGAATAGAGTCCCAAAACTCCTCACAGAATGATCACTGACGTCGGTATGATGAGCTCCAGATGGCAAAAGTGGAGAGATAGCAATAACTGCTGTGAGACTTTCAAGTCTGATTTTAGGATATTTGGCACATCGCTGAACGTGCTAATGTATAACTCAATGTTTAAATTGTCATTTGCTATCCTTAATTTTTAACGATGAAATAGGGGTCTGAAGCAGGAGATTTTAGAAGTTAATATTGGGAGTTTACAGACAAAAGACAGAGATCATTAGCCTGGCATGGGTAACTTATGTATCACAAGTTACATAGTTTGAGTAAATGTTCACTGCATCATTTAACTTGGCATTTATAACTTGTGTCAAAAATAGAAACTTTGTTCAGTGTGCAAGGTACAAAACTTATCATCTTCTACAGAGAGATAAAGAAAAACCTCATCTAGGCAAGAACAAGAATCTGCCCAACTTCTTTTGACTTCTCAAGGTTATAGACAAGGTTGACAGTGTCAATGCATGCAGCATGATTTATCATGAGCTTTAGAAGGCCCTCAATAAAGTTCCACATGACAGCCATCCACTGAAGACAAGAGCTAAGGAGATCTAGGGTAGAGTATGGAAGTGAATAAAGAACTAGTTTTTTTGTTGTTTTTTGTGTCTTTTTTTTTTTTTAAAGAAGAAGAAGGAAAAAAAAAAGCTGAGGACAGAGATGCTGCTGACATGATGAGCTACATTGCCTTCCAGATAAGTTTGATAATAGCTAAGCTTTTTTATATAATTGTGTTAGTTTTTGGAGTTGAGAGCAGCATCTCAAAATGTTTATTGTGATAGAATTGCAGAAACTGGAAGGACTAGGTGCTTAATAGCCTAGATAAGATTAATTTTGAGTTAAACTGCCCCTAGCCTGGTTATGTTTTTACAGATTGCTGCAGTATTTGATCAGGAAGGAGGCAGAAAATAAACACTCCCAGTGAACCAGCAAGTTGGCTTTTTAAACAGTGGAAACAGCTTCAACAGCTACGATGGAGCTAATGAACCTCAAGATATGGGGGAACATATATTAGGTTAGAAAGCAGGATACCTGAATTCCATCTACCTGTGAGTATTTAAGCAAGCCACTTAACCTTAACCTTTAAATGAACAAGTTGGAGTAAATGATTTCTGTGGTCTCTTTTAATAATAAAGTTATATAATACTGTGATGATAATTGTGACATACAAGGTTCAGTATCTACTTTGAATGACCAGGAGACTTAGGGATGTCTAGATAATTTCATTTCAGACTTAGAGCAGAAAGAGACCCCCTCCAGTCCCAGTCCACATAAACAGCACATAATAGAAATAATAATGAAAGAAATGCCAAGCGTTTTCTGTAAATTAAAGTTGTTTTTACTAAATTATGGGCCATATTTTTGGATGTATGCTCTCAAACAAATTAATACTGCTTGCAAGGAGAAAAAAAAAAAAAGGAAATGCAAGTGTCTCAAATATATTGGATACATAAAAGCTGGAGTATGCATAATCTTCCTGCAAGAGTTCTTAAATCTCTGTATATAAACTGTTTAAAAGTAAATTAAAATTATTCCTTAATGAAATACAAATCTGAAGTCACTTGAATAACTAATCATTTTATGACCCATGCAGTGAATTTTTAATGCCTACTTCTACCTGATTATTTTAGATATGTCTGTGTTGTAAATTAAAAGCTACATAAATCATTAATGTGTTGATACAGATCAGTGAACTGCTTACACTCTATGTGATTCCTTAGGACATACAATGTTTGATTCCCCTCCCTCCCTTTCAATTATATGGCTGCCGGGCTCCTTTCCTCTGTTCGTCTTCTGCAAGGTCTTCCTTGGGAGAGCTGCACGCCAAAGCCTTTATCACTGTTCTAAGGTAGCCTGATGCTTCCAGTCAAAGGGAGCTCATTCTCAAAAATGAACAGGTCCTAAACCTAAGAGGGTCGACGAAGAAGCAATGAGGGGAAAGTTTGCTTTTGTTTTCTTTCCTTCTTTCTTTCTTTCTTTTCTTTTCTTTCTTCCCTCCCTTCCTTTCTTTCTTCCTTCCTTCTCTCTCTCTCTCTCTCTCTTTCTTTTTTTTTTTTTTTAAATATAATCTGTGTTCTGAAGAAAGTATAGCAACAAAACATAACCTCTGAACTTTCCCTAGGTTAGTGCAGCCTCTTTATCTCCCTTGAAAATGCCATGGCCTTTCTGCACCTGGAGTTGCAAGGTTCTTATTGCCTAGTAGAGGGACCCTCATTTTCACCCTCAATCAGTCCAATGATCATACTTTTTTCAGAGGCCAGCTCCAGATTTTCATCTTCTGGGATGCTGATTAAGCCCACCTGTAAGTAATAGAACTGTATATCACTTCTGAGTAACTTTTGGATACGAAGTTTATAAAGTCACTGATAGGAGAAATGATTTCTTCTAGATGCTATAGAGATGTAAAGATGAGCAAGGGATGGTTCCTAGAGCATAACGAGAAACAGCAAAATACACAAAACATAGTCAAAAGAGGCATATGTCGTGAGAACATAAAACAAAGTTCTGCATATATTTAATTGAGGAAAAAGTTAATGTATAATTCAAAAGATGAATAAGAAATTGCCATGGATACATGGGGCAAAAAGAAGAGAAATCTTTAGGTTAAGGCAGGCAGTCAAATAATATAAAGAATATAAATCCAAAAATAGTGGGAGTTTAATTAAGAAAAATTCAGGTTGAAATATACTGAAATGTCTCAGATATTGGGGTTTATAATTTTTTTAATCTAAAAGGTAAAATAGTCATTCAAGTATTTTGAACATATGAGTAATTTGATTAACCATGGATAGTATGTGAGATGTATTAGGTTTCAGAACTGAAATGAGGAGACCACTTGGATTTAGAGGCAAATCATTTATTCCACTTTTACTCAACAACTATGTGGTGTTGTTATTCAGCAATTGCCTTTTTATTAGTGCCTATTAGATATCACATTCTAGGCCTAGTGCTTAGGAGTTTTAAAAAAAAGTTTTAAAAAAGTTTAAGGAGAAGTCCTTACATTAATAAAGCTTACATTTAAGTAGATGGAGACAAACAATCCAAAAAACTAATAAATATTTAACACATAAGAAGCATAATGCCCTGGGTTTTCTATTTTAGATAGGATGATCAAGAAAGGAATTCCTGAAAACCTCCCAAACAAATCTACAGATTCAACACAATCCCTATCAATATCCCAGCTGCCTTTTTAAATAAATTGACAGGCTGATCCTAAAATTAATAATGGAAATGCAAAAACCCCAGAATAGTCTTGAATAAAGGAGAAAGTTCTTCTTAAATTAAAATATACTATAAAGCTACAATAATCAAGACAGGGGGATGTTTTCATAAGGATAAATATGTATATTAAAGAATAGAATTGAACTTCCACAAAGAAATCCCCACAACTTATTTTCAATAAATATGCCAAGATAATTTATTGGGAAAGAATAGTCTTTTTCTACAACTGGCTCTGGTAATCCAAATATCTAGATGCAAAAGAATTAAGTTAGACCCCTACCTCACACCATATACAAAAAGTAACTCATAATGGGTCATAGACCCACATGAAATAGCTAAAATTATAAAACCTGTAGAAGAGACTATGGAAGTATATCATTGTTATCTTGGGTTTGGCAAGCATTCTTAGATATAACACCAAAAGTACATGCAACAAAAGAAAAAATAGAAAATAAAAAAAATCATACTTAATTAAAATTAAAAATATTTATAATTCAAAGGACACCAAGAAAGTGAAAAGATAATCTATAAACAAATAAGTTATGTATTGCATATTTCATTTTTATGAAGTTCTTAAACAGAACTAACCTATGGTTTAAAAAAATCAGAAAAGTAGTTTCCTCTGGGTGGGTGTTTCGATGGGAATGGGCATGAAGGAGGTTTCAGGGGCAATGGAGATGCTTTGCATCTTGTTAGGGGTATGTGTTACATTGGTATATGTATCAATTTGTACAACAAGTTGTACACTTAAGTTTGTGCTTTCCTCTGCAAATTTTATCTAAAAACAAAACAAAATATATGTACACAAATACAGATGGTCCCCCAACTTATAGTGATTCAAATTAGGATCAAGTTCACAATGGTGCAAAAGTCATATGCGTTCAGTGGCTTCACAATTTACAATGGGGTTATGTCCTGATATATTCATCGTTCAGTTGAGGGGAGCATCTGCATTGAACTCTAGTTTATAGCATGGCGTTTTGCAGTGGGATTTGTTACTAATTTAGAAACTACTTTCTGTGTTCTAGGGTTGAACAACAAAGTAAATATCTTGAATAATGGAAGAAAGGGG
Organism: Eulemur rufifrons; assembly: GCF_041146395.1. Taxonomy (NCBI): domain Eukaryota; kingdom Metazoa; phylum Chordata; class Mammalia; order Primates; family Lemuridae; genus Eulemur; species Eulemur rufifrons. The sequence continues at coordinate 28,301,406 of NC_090987.1, read as the reverse complement.
CTAATGTGGAAAGAGGAAAAGAATGCACTTTGTGATGATAGATTGGAATTAAAGATATCAGTATGAATTTATGTTTTAATATGTATATATATAGAAAGTGCTACAGATATGCAAATGAATATAGAAACAGATGTGTGTGTGTACATGTGTGCGTGTGCATCACACATGTACTTTAGCTACGTCCACTGAGAAGGCCAGGGCCTAGATACAATGCCATCCCAGTAGCAATAAGGACACTTAGCACCGGATATGGGTTTCTAAATTCCATTCCCCATTAAATGGAACCTGATATACCTGGAGAAAATTCTTAATTCCAAGATTGGGGCAGGAAAAGCACAAGATGAAACTTGCATATCATATTGCACCGGAGGGTAAGGAAATATTCAGAACACAATGAACACATTTCAAATGACACAGAAGTGAGCTTGAAGAGGCTCACAATGGCAAGATCTGAGAGAATATGTCTAGTCAAAATGTAAATAAATCACAAATTTGATTCAAAGTATACATAAGTTCCTTATACTACACTTATAACTTTTCTGTAAGTTAAAAATTATAACAAAATAAAAATTTATTTAAAAAACAGGCAGCTTTGAGACTTGATGTCAGGTGATGAATATAATCAAAGGCAACGGAAATTCAGAAGAGAGAAGTTCTTGGCAGGAAAGAACAGTTGTATACGAGATTTACGTTACATTATTAATTAAATTATTTATTATTTTACTTCATCATTCAGCATATTTTAACACTTGCAATGCTCCTAGTTTTTTTTTTTTTTTTTACAAGCATGCAGATTTAAGGAATCTTGAAATACATAGAATACCCTCCTTCCAATCCCCATCCTACCCCAACAAAACAAAAGGGACTGGCCTTCAAAAGAAACAAAACAAAAAGAGAAAGCTTGCATTCTAGTGAGGCACAACCATTATCAGATAAAAGCCAATAGTCTAAAGGGAAAAATGCATAGAATCATTTAACAGGGATGTATTGACGACTTGCAACAACTACCTAGACCCTGTGTTAGGTACTGGTTATAGAACAGTGAACAGGTCCCTGCTCAATGATACCAGGTCACATTTACACTTGATCTTATCCCTTTCTATCTCTCAAACCTGGCAATAAGTCTCTGTTCTGTCCTCCAAGGGCAGAGAAAAGCTGGGCTTGGAGTGTGTTGGCTGTGTGGCATCTCGGCTCCCCCACCCACCTGACGTTGGCATGCCAGGCTGATTGGCAAGTCCTTGTCCTCTGGAGGTCAATGCTGAAGACACACCAGGGAGTTTTGGGCAGACAGGAGAAGCAGCCAGGTTGCATTCTTTTGAAGTGTCTGACTTTGAGAACAGGTTTAATTAAAGTGAGACTTAATACAGTATTCTAAGGCAGGATCAAAGACCACTGCACAGAACAGAAAAGAGAAGGGAGGCTGCAGGCCAGACTTCTTTTTTGAGTCAGCCAGGCTGACAGACATGATTCTGGAGAGAGGACAAGATCAGCTACTTTGAAAGGGTGGCGGTGTTTTCTTTCATGGCTCCTTTCCCAGGAAGGAGCAGATGCAGACATCTACACTGTGCCTTTCACTGTGGAGGCCCTGCCCTTCAGAGTCTACCTTGTGTTGGGAGCAAAGTAGATGATATTTGCTGGAAATATGGTTCTCATGGATTCCCTTTAAGTCACCACACACACGCACACACACACACACACACACTCTCTCTCGTATATTCATACTCATAGTCTAGTTAGATAGGGTTTGCCTTTGGATGAGGAAGCCCTGGGTCTTTATGCCAGAATAGTGCCAGCCTCAATCTCATCAGAAGTCTAATATGTTCAAAGTTTCACCTAGATGGTTTTCAACCTCTGTTTCTTTGTGTGTTTGTTTGTTTGTTTTTGTTTTGTTTTGTTTTATTTTTCCTCTCCTATCTTTCTAGAATCTGAAAATGCATTAGTGGTATGTTTTCTGTTATCACCAATAAAACAAAATTAAACTCACTAAGGCATTGCTAAGAACCAACTCGGTCTAAATATGAATTATTAACCAAGTATCCAAGGGTTAGGCTTCAAGAATTCTGTGAATCCCCTAAAGTTGGGTCAACATGTTGGGTTTATTTGTCTGATGGGGGAACCTGTAGCTTAAATCTGTGATGGTAATGGAGCTGGGTAGTTGAGAGATGGGTTTGGGAGGTGAGTGGTTGCTTCAAATCGCAGCTCTACCCTTACCAGCTGGGTGACCTGGGGCAGGTAACCTCTCAGGTGCCTTTTTCAGTGTCTCACCTATAAAATGAGAAGAATAGATTTCCACTGAAGATTTCATTAGTTACTATATGGAAAATAATTAAAATAGTGTCTAGCAAATAGCAATCTGTAAATAAATGCTAGTTCAAATTATATTTTCATTTTATAAATATCTCATAGGGTTCCAAGACTTACAAATAGTTAAAAGCCACTGATCATTTTTTCATTCCTCAATTGTGCTGTAATCCCTTTATAGATGCAAGGATTGAGATTGAGAAAATAACACATACATTTCTTGTAAAGTACATTCCTGTATGTCTCCCATTTTGCTCCAAAAGCCTCTGGAGAGCTAGTAGCATTTAACCCATTTAAAGGAGACAAGTGTCACGAGGACAATGCATTGACTTCCTTCTCTCTTAGCAACCAGTTAGTTATGGCAAAGCCCTGGGGTTTGTTCTCCCTGTAAAATATTTGGATGGGACTACTTAGCTCCAAAGTCAACAAAACAAAACCCTTCTAACGTAGCAGTTTAAGAGGGGAATGGAAAATTATTAATAAGAAAAATAGATCAGTTTCAAGCACTTTTTAAATATGTATTATGGGTTAACTGAAAGAATCAGAGATGAAGGAAGATCAGAGAGGAGAAGGGAAAGGAAGACAGAGAGAGGGTGGAAGGGAGCCGAAATCAGAGGGAAAGAATGGAGAGAAAAAATAAATAAATTTCAGTCACCTAAAAACAAAGCAAAACAAGCACTTTTGGGTTATAGTTTATATCTTCTTTGTGGGCACTTGGGTGGGCCAGCCTGGCCATCTCTGCAGACAGACATCCTCTATTGCTTTGGAGGTTGATGCTGGGTGCGGTTGCTAGCCTACCTCCTCACCAGGTAGAACCACATTTGGACATTACTGGAAAGTTCAAATTTATTCTTCATAATTTTCAGTCTACTAACATAAAAACATGGAAGACTTCAATTTCAGAAAGTATCTGGGCAATATATAATTTAAATATGCATGCATTTAAATAATGTTCCACTAAAAAGCTGTGTGAACTCAGTGAGTTGCATATTTTTTCTAAGCTTCAGTTTCCTGGTCTGCAAAAGGAAGGTAGTGTCTGCTTGCCTTGCAATGCAGTTTCGAGTTTCAAGTAAGACGGTGTGTGTGAAAGTGCCTAACATTTTGCTGGCAGACATTAAGTGCTCAATAAATGCTCTGGATTGCCTTTATCTTGAGTTGACCACTAACACAAGGTGTCCACACTATGGGTTCTTCTCTATTCTCTGCACTTCATCTTCATATGCTAGTTGCTCATAAGAAGATTCTGCCTGAAGGAAATGGCTAGCAAAAGGAATCAAGCAGTTCTGGCTTCCCAAAGCAAACCACATCTCTTAAGCAATAAAGTGAAGCAGAAAATGAAGATAGCTTTATGATATTTTAGGCCCAAAGTTCTCATGTTTGAAGGATAGTAGGATTTTGCTTTTTCTTTGATTCATGTATATGGTTATACATCTCAAAATAACTAGTTAATAGCTTATACGTGTACCTGTGTATAGACAGCTTACTCAAAATACTGAAAGCAAACTAGTTGAAGATAGATTGAAATTAGAAAAGTGTTCTAAGTTATTGGTATTATGGACAGAACATTATAAACTTTTCATTATAGATTTAAAGTCTTCTCTGATTTTCTCATTTCCAGTCTTTTAAAATTCAAAATTGGATCATATTTTATGCTTGCAGGGTGTTTTCTCAATAAATACAGCCTTTCACATTGGTTTCTTTTTCTGTTCCTGCACATCTGGTTGGTTATGTCTCCAATTAAATTGCATTCCAATTTGTCTTATAATAGTAATAATAATAAAACTTTTGCAGATCAAATAAAGCCTCCCCAAGGAGTTGTTTCTCTTATACCCTGGCTAGAAGGCAGCTCATTCTGAATAGTCAACAGTGATTTGGATCTACTATATTTTACTCACAAGAATTAAAGCTCTTTTTTTTTTTTTTTTTTTAGGAAAGGAAGAAAACTGGCAAAATATATCCTTCCCAAGTTGTATTTCTTTCATTTATTGGTTCAGTTATTCATTCATTGAACAAACACTGAAACACCTACTGTGCATTCAATCCACTTTTTTCTATTTGGCATATGAGATTTGGACCATATGGTAATCAGAGTGTTCTTTGTTATAGTCAATTTTGTTGCTGTTCGTTTGTTTTTAATGAACGCACAAGAACTTTTCCACCCATGTGAATACTTTCCCTTTTAATCAGTCTTGACTTTGGAAGGCATGTATTCCAAACTCCCTACTCCTTTCCTTATTTTTTTCATCTTGGAAGCACTCAACTCTCAAGAAGTACTTGGTGCCAAGCAGCGAGATACTGAGTTTTAGATCTGTAAGCAACCATAGAAGTGATGTTGGTAAAATACTTGATCATGCTGTGGGTAAATACCGTTTGGCCAGAAATAGATATAACTGGATGTCTTGAACAACAATTTTTCAAAATAAGTTCCTAAAATGATTTCAGTGTAGGAAATGGATCAGTAGAATATGTAACTAGCCTCTAAAAGAACAACAACACTATATTAACTTGGTCCTGTACAATTCTTTAAAAGGGAGAATAAATTTGTTTTATAAACTTTATTTTTTTTACTTATCAGAAGATAAGTGTACCACATAGATCTCCATCAATAAATTCTTAAAAATTGGCATGGCAAGAGAAAGTACACATTTAAATACATACAATACTAAATGAATTAAATTTAAGGAAATAGTTTAAGGGTTAGAGCCAATATCAGACCCTGTTTGCACTATATCCATGCTGTTTCCTTATTCACTTCATGAGGAAATGGAAAGATCATTTATATTTATGTTTATTTTTATTTTTTGCTAGGTTCAAAGATATCTCAAACATGAGGATTTCCTGATTTTTAAGCAACTTATAGAGTCATTTTAATAGTATTTTAATTATAATTTTTATTGACTAGATATGTGCTATTCTAGATAAATATGGGAGATGGATAGGTGAGGATTTTTGTGGTTGACGGTTACCAGTAATAGTAATTAAGAATCTGCCTGGTATTTTCTAGAGCCAGAAACTGGTCATTTGACATTGTAAATCCTTGAAATGTATATGACAGTCAGGATGCTAGCAAACATCAAAGTTGAGACTTAGCTTGTGGCACTCCCAGGAAGTCCACTCAGGATCCTTTGACATTGATTACAATCAACTCAGGCTACTGAGGGTTCTGGAGATGGAACTGATGACAATTTCTACCAGGTTAGCCCTCAAACCATTGCTGATTTTGCATATTTGGGATACTCAAACACGTGTATATGGAAAAGAGCTAAACCATAATCTATTAGAACTAAACCGACCTTAGAGTATATCTCACCTAATCCTTTTATTTTATAGGTGGGGAAACTGAGACCCACTTGAAATGACATGCCCCAAGCCAGCCATCAAGTCGGTGCAATAGAGAAAGCAGTATACATTTCTAGAACCACAAGTTGGAAGGACAACTTTTGAGCAAAGGGAAATACCTTTAGTAATTAATAACAAGAGGATTCAGGTACCATGTTGAGTTTCCAGAGGGATACAAGAAAAAATATACTGCATAAGCTTTATTTTCAAAGACCATAGGATGTTGGTGGGAAGAAGTATTCAGATGCATGAAATACTAGTATATAACAGTATAATGTATGATAATGATTAATCGAAAACAAGCACAAATGGTATGAGGAAAATGAAGGGATAACACCTGAAGGGCTGTTTAAAAAGAGTGGACTTTAACTGGGCTTTGAAATGTGGCTAGGACTAAGGAGTAGACAGAAGCTAAGTGGGCAGAGATTTGCAAGGTGGGAAGAAAGTAACAAAGGTAAGCAAAAGGGAATAAGACCGGCAAGTACTAAAGAATGAGGAGACTTGGAGGCCTTCTTGCTGGATTTTTTTTTTTTTTCCTGCTACCATGAGCAGCAGGCATTACAGCCCCTGGGATGGAAGCTGATGAGTGGCGTGAATCTACCATCTATCCTTTGCAGGGGAGGTGTCTTCCATGGAGAATGTGGGATCTAGAAACATGGAAGGCCAGTTTCTAGGGAGAGGACTGTTTAGCCTTCCAAGGAGGTCTGACAAGAGCAGGTCCAGGGCTGGGAGAACCAGCAGACAGCAGTGGCACCCAGCAGCCACCTGTAGCATCTGGCTTCCTCTGGGGACTTGTAGGTACTGGTGACTTCTAGGCCTCTACAGCTGATCTTTCCCCACCTAGCCCTCTTATTGGAATAAAAGATGTGCCCTCATCCTTCATCCTCTAGAAAGGAGCATCGCTGCCCTGATCTGAGAGTAGAGCAATAGCCCAAGTCTCTGCATCCTTTTCTGGCCCAGCTTTTCCTGAGCAGTGCTTGAGTCTATTATCTACCTTGCATGCTCCTTTCCTCTTCAGTTATTCCTCTCTGACCTCACCTTCATGGAATCGCAAACCCATTTTCTTGTATGCTGCTGACTGTGGTTTGAATGGTTAGCGAGGGAAGTACTGATAGGAAAAAATTTCACTTACATGAAAAATTTCGTGTAACAGAGCTGGGTAAAGAGTGAGAAGATGGGTACAAAGGAATGGACAAATCTGGGACAACATGAAGACATTTAAGTAATATATAAAAACTTTTTCATAGGAGGAAATAGTGGGGTTAATGTAATGGCAGAGGCTTCCTGTTGGATAACCTTTGTTGTGTGCTAAACTGACCCACTTCAGTGTAAGTTCACAAAGGGCTTCCTCACCCTGAATTTGAACATCTGTGGCTTCAGGTCAGTGGGCTGGTGAATTGGGTTGAATATTGCAGAAGAAAAAGGGGAGTTTGGGATGTTTTGTTTTCGTTTGATTATTGCAGAGGGGTGGTAAAAAAAAAAAAAAAAGAAAGAAAGAAAAGAAAAGAAAAAAGGAGCTAAAATACTGGCTTTTGTTACAATAGTAATAATGGCCAAACTGTCTAAACCTTATGATAAGAGAATGCACAAAAGATGTTCCAAGTAATGATCTGAATACTTCAGGTTCATCATCAAACAAAGCAGCTGCAAGACCCTTACAATTGGTTTTCTGGTTGTAGAAAGGTAGACTTTGTTGATTTTTTTTTTTTTTTACATGCCACATCATGATTTGTCCTTAGTCATGCATTGATGGCAGAAATGTGCTTATTAAGTAAGTTCATTAGTTTATTCATCCAATAGTGAAAACCCACTATCAGATATGAGTTCTTTAAAAATTCTAGAGAATGTTATATTTCTAGTCTATAGACACTGTCCCACCCCATGTTTCCCAGGCTATTTGGAGACAATATTGGACACTCAAAAGACGTTTAATGGATATTTGTTGACTTGAGATCTCTGGTTATGTAATATTCATTCATTCATTTGTTTATCTGTCAAGCATTTACTCATTGTTTACTGTGTGCTCCAAGCACTGTGCCAGGTGATGAGAATTAATGTCTGGCTGGAACATGACATTATGTGGGTACACCCAACTTTCCATAATGAATATGCTCCTGAAAATTGGTATACAAATTCAGTCATGTTTAACTGAACTAACAGAGCTTGATGCTTGGGGGAGCCCTGAGGAAAATCTTTTTGTTACATGAAGAATACTTTTATAATGAAAATTACCATATTTAATGTGTTTTCTCTGTAAACCTGGATTTCCATATGCTAGCTTTACCTAAATAGAAATACCACCTGTATTTTATTCCCAGTTTGTGGGGTACTAACATTTCAATTTGCTGCAGAGTCTTAAACTAATCATTTTCTTTCTCAGCATTAGAAAATGTTGAATGGCCAAACACTCATCAAATATGTCAAAAATGTTTTCATTTTTGAAAATCTACTCTAAATGCTGAAGTGGCTTGATTAGGTTAGAGTGGTTTTTATATCATTTTCTATAACCACTTAACTTAAGGGTAACTTTTAATGACATCCTACCAAGAGCTTATAGAATTTTAAAGCAATCAAGGTTTTTTTTTTTCCTTCCAATATAGTGAGAAAAAAAATTAAGCTGAATTTTGCTACATATAAGGCCTTACACTATGTTCTATATTTATTTTATTAAGCTAAGATATGCAATATGATTTTTATAGCAATATGATGTTACCTTATAAGTCACTTTACATTTTTTCAGAGTGTTTTAATGGGTATCTATTTTGAACCTTGTTTAGCAACAATTTGTCATATAATTCACTTCCCTGCTCTAAAAACTAAGATGTAAAGTTACCCAAAGCCATTAAACTAGAATTTGTTTTGATTTTTGTTTCATGTTTGAAGCTCTGTTCTCCCTGCTTCACAGGAAGAATTGTCTCTAGCACCAGAAGGTAGGACAGAAGTCTTACTATATTCTTTAATTATTTGACATTTTTTTTCAATTCAAGGAGAGATTTGGACTGGCCACTCTTTCATAATACAATGCATGTAGTACATCCTATATGGCATATTTCTTCTGAGACAAGGGATCTTAAATGAGCCACTCTGAGTATTAGAGTAATGGCTTGATAATGTTTCAGAGTTCCTGTTCCTCCATATCCTCACTAATGCTTTTTATTATCTTCTAGATTATAGCTATTCTAGTAAGTGCAATGTGGTATCTCATTGTGGTTTTAATGTGCATTTCTCTAATGACTAATAATGTTGAGCATCTTTTCATGTACTTATTGGCCATTCATATATCTTCTTTGTTAATGTGAATAAAGATTCTCTGAAATGAAATGCTCGCTCCTGTACATAATTATTTTTCAGAATACAGAACATACTACCTGATCTAAGACAGTCCTTATTCTTAGGGACATGATAACTTCAGCTTTTTATCTACATGTAGGACCGTTAGAAAGAACTGTTGGAAGTTGTAATGGACCCATTAGAGTGGAGACACAGAAGTAGTATTTTTTTAACACCTAAAATTATCTCTAACTCCTTCATTATCCAGGTAAGGAAGAAACTGTGGCCAGCCCTCAGAAAAACCTGTGAATTAAAACCTGGGAGTTCCTGCCAGAATGTATATGGCATCTATCTCTTTTCTGTAGCCTTTTTCTGGCCTCACAGACAGAAAGGACCAAGATGAATAAATAGGGCAGTTACCTGGAATTCCATTCATCAATATTCTTACCCATGAACCTCTCACAAACTGACACACACACTAAAATGAGAACAACTTGAAATTTTTACTTATTGGGAAGAACAGAATATTTTCTTCCTTAATTAGAAGATAAAGTTCATACTCATCTAAAAAGAAGTCTCATCTCACACAAAACCAATACATAAGTTTCCCTGAACACTTTGTGTAAAGACAGAGAAACCAACAAATCGGCTTTTGATTATAGAGGACCTACCTTGGCTTGGCTGGTCAATTTTATTTAATATTAAGTAAAGCCACAGGCTCTGCAGAGAACCACTCTGCGAGCTCATCCAGGAGTCAATGCCATTTCCCATAATCTGGCAAATCTTGAGATAGATATCCGGAGCTTTCTGAATAAACTTTGCTTTTAAAATGCTTAGTCCACTTTAAAAATCTAATTCCCCAAAAAGGAACGGCATGCATTCTAAGGCTCCAAGGCAAATAGTGTGATTGGAAGCACATTCATAATTCAACATTGTTAAATGCCAAGGGCCAAAGAGATAGCACTTCACTGGCCAATGTGAAGTGGGATACATTCATGGCCAATGCAGCTCCTGGAAGCAAGCTGTGTAATTGGAGAAACAGAAAGAAGTGACCCCGGCTAAGTGTCCTACTGGTGTCAAAATGCATTCTCATCAGTCTGACCAGTGGCCAGTTTGGAGGGTTCTTATAAATCAAAGTAAAATCAGTAAGTCTCAGTTTTCAAGATTTCTGGAAATACTGGCTCTATAGTGAGTGGAAGAGAAGAGAAATATCTTTGCCTGTAATGATCATAAACATAACTAGCATCTCTTTGTAGCTCACAAAGTTCTTTTCTTTATATAACTTCATTTGAGTCACATACTGTGTGAGGTCAGGGTTATTACATGCATTTTCAGATGAGGAACCTGAGGCAAGAAGCATTTAAGTGAGAAGCAGTTTAGTTTGGTGGTGTGAAACAGAGTATTTGGTGTCAGACCTATTAAGTGTGAGTCTCAATCTCCACTGCAACCCAGAAGAGTGAACTGTGACAAATTACCCAGAAGAGTGGACTGTGACAAATCACCTAATGTCTCAGTTTTCTAATCTGCAAAATGTTGATTAAAAACGGTCACTCTGCCATCAGGTTGTTGTGGAGATTAAACAAAACACTGCGTGTAATTCAGTTACCTCAGTAGGCAGCACATAGTACGTGCAAGGTACATTTGAGCCTGTTCTGCTAACTGTTAAGGTCACACAAACCAAAGGCACAAACTTCAAAGAGAACCTACATTAAGTAACTGATTCCATATCTTAGTTTCTTTGCCTCACCTCATTCTGCCTTTTAGGTTGTATAATACTCTATTTAAATAATGAATATTCATTCAACACAAATACAGTGATCCCCTGGTATGCCCACAAAATTATGATGGACATTTAGGAAGATTTTAGATGCATGCTATTTGTTGCACAAAACCTTGCAGCTCTCTATGGAGGTAAACCATACTCATATGAGACAAATACAACCACGGGCACATTGAAGCCTCAGGTGAATCATACTTAGAATAGATGATGTCACATTTCAGGGAAAGGAAACCTATGTCATAGTTATTTTTACTGTTGTTCTTATTGACCTGTAAGGACGTGGACAGACTAAGCTAAACCTTGAAGTTCTAACTTTGGTGAGCAAGGAAGAGTGGAATGGGAGGGCAGCTAGCATGAGGAAAGGGGCAAGTCAGAAGAGAACTTGGAAAGAAAGTAAGAAAAGGAGAATTGGATGAAGCTGGGGGGTGGCGGCATTGTGTTGGAAGGGGTGTGAGACTGGACTAGCACCGCTGGGATCAGTGGGTTGGAGGCTTTGATCCTGGTGGCAGGGTATTCTCCCCAAGTCTCCCTGGTGAGCGGGCACACATCTCTGAGTGGACTGGCTCTAGGTTAAGTGACTTCTGTGGCACTGGAAGTGGCTTTATTCTGTTCATTGCTAAATGAAATGAAAGACGATAAAATCTATGTCCATACCTAGCTCAGTACCATATTCCTAATTTAATCTTTAGCTCAAAATAAAACTTTGTGTGTGTGTGTGCATGTAGGTGGGGGCTGGGGGGAGGATGTATGTTTCTTTCCAGGAACAGTTTTAGTTCTGATCCTCCCATTTCCTGCAATTCATTGCTTATGGAGCTGGCCCCAGTTTAACGAACAGCTGGGAAGCTGGCTCCCTAGCCTTCAGGCCACTATTGACTACAAGTCTTCCAGCACAACCAGATTAATGGGATTGGGTACAATTATAGTAGGTTGCACTAATTAATCAATTTTATTTTACTTCATATACTTGCAGTCAAGGCTTTCACATTTACTATGCAAATTTATGCAAATTAAAATTCAAATACATGCAAACTGATATGCAAATATGTGTCCCTAGATTTGCTAGGGAAAAAAAAATCTGGTAGCCCTACTGTAAGTTCCTAAAATGCAGTTGGGGGAAGGGAGAAAGAACTTGAACTACTCTTGCAGCTAGATCTGCCTTTCATTTGTTAATATATGCAAGTTGAAAATGAAAATAAAAACATGTTTTACTTCAGCTGCTCCCTATGTTATAAAATAGAAAGCTGAAAATCTGCAACAATAACAGGAACAAAATCTGTGAGTCTCCTCCTTGAGATAAGAATTCCAAAGTTTTATTTATTTCAAAATCATCTGCCTTTAGGCATCGAGTCTCATAAGTGTAGTTTTCTTACTTTTAATTGATCAGATTGAAGCCATAACTAAACCCAGAGGAAATGCTCTTAGAGTCCTAAAACAAAAGGCCTTATAACAGAAGCTTTGAGTTGTATATCAACTGCTCAGGAATCCACAACAGACACTAAAGAGAGTGGGAAGAAAATTAAATATTGAAAAATTATAATTTAACTAATTCATCTTGAACAAACATTTTATGTAAAGGATTATTATTTCTAAGTGAGCTCAAGTTCAGGGATAGGAGTATATTTTATGAGCATCAAAATGGAAACTTCCTGAAGGAAAACACAGGCCAGAAGCTTAAATTAGAATATACTGGAGTGGAGGAAATAGCATCTGATATTTGCAATGTCGCATATTATAGTTATTTGCAAGTGGGTATAATCATTGAGAAAATACTAAATGAGTGAGCAATAAATACTAGAATGATCACTGGCCCAGGTATCTGAAGAACTGGATTTACTGTTGGACCTGCTATGACATTTGGCCACATAAGCAATGTTGGCCTCAATTTTCTCATTGGTAAAGTAAGATAGTAATAATGGCCTGAACTTTTCCAAAGATTGCTTTGCCTTTCAAATGAAAAACAGCAAAGTATTAAATAGATGTTAATTATTTTTACAGAAGTTTATCTGTGGTCATTGCCACATTTTCCTTTTTGAGAGGCCTTTAAGCACTAGGGACTGAGTTATGGATTCAATCTGATCAATTAAAGATTAGAAAACCTACATAAGAAACTTGATGTCTCAAGACAGATGACTTTGGAGTAAGTACAACTTAGAATTCTGTTGGTAAAGAGACTCACAGTGTAATGGATTAAAGGAGACCATTTCCCGAATTTGTGATCCTTTTCTGCTCTGTGCAGTGAGACTATTTGGTATGTGAATTAAATGGCTCCTCAGGCTCTCAGATCTGTGATTCTAGTGCCTATAGACACCTATCTTGATACCCAGCATCCTGCCTTTTGTGTCTCAGGCCAGCATGCACGGGGGGAAGAGGGGTGGGGTGGTTCATGCCCCTGCTCTGTATCTCTTTTCAGTTGCCACCAATTCTTGGCACAATGGTCTTGTCAATTGCCAAATGAAGTCATTTGTGCTGAAGAATGTCAATTACTTACAGGCATTTTTAAAAATTTCTATTGATTGAGTATTCACTCTGAGTATAGTTGAATATTTAATATGACCCTTGAGCATAAAAGTTCAAAGTCTAGTGAGGGAGAGAAGACATATTCATGGCCATCAAACCTAAATTTGCTCCCATTCCTTGGATGAGGGTAGAAACATATCCTGAGATCACAAAGACAATGTCTCCGATGGAAAGCTAATTGGAACTTGATTTGGTCAGCAAGTGTTACCAGTATCATTTCCTGAGAGTGCACTGTCAGGATCCAGTGAACATTTTTAGAAAATTAATCTTGCAGCATTGGCCTCAGGAACCAAAGTAAGAGCATGCATTGCGGTGTGCATGGGATGTGTGTGAGGCACCTTTGCTATGGGAGAAACAAGGAACAGGTGATAGTGAAAATATCACACATAGGAAATGTCACTCAGAGCAGTCAAGTGCTTTGTTACGGCAGACAAAGGAAAAGTAGAAGACAAATATGAGCTGCAAACTAGTACAACCTCTGTGGAAAGTAACATGGAGATACCTCAGAGCTACAAGTAGAACTACCATTTGACCAGCAATCCCATTACTGAGTGTCTACCCAAAGTAACAGAAGACATTCTATAAAAAAGACATGTGCACTGGAATGTTTATAGAAGCACAATTCACAATTGCAAAGATGTAGAAACAACCCAAGTGCCATGAATACATGAGTGGATTAATAAAATGTGGTATATGTATACCATGGATTTCTACTCAGCCACAAAAAACAACGGTGATCTAGCACCTCTTGTATTATCCTGAATAGAGCTGGAGCCCATTCTACTAAGTGAAGTATCACAAGAATGGAAAAACAAGCACCATATGTACTCACTATCAAATTGGTATTAACTGACTTAACTGACCAACACTTAAGTGCACATATAGTAGTAACATTCATCAGGTATAGGGCAGATGGGAGGGGGGAGGAGGGGATAGTATATACATACCGAATTGGTTCAGTGTGCACTGTCAGGGGGATGGACACACTTGAAGCTCTGACTCCTGACTCTGGTGGGGCAATGGCAATATATGTAACCTAAACATTTGTACCCCCATAATATGCTGAAATAAAAAAAAAATTAAAAAAAGAAAGAAAGAAAAAACAAGGGTGGCCATGAGTTGGTATTTGTTGTAGCTGAGAGGTGGATGCATGGAAGTTTTCAATACCTTTCTCCATCCTTTGATAGAACACTCAAAACAAATATAAAAACCTTAAAACAACTACAAAAAAATATGAACTCAAAGTCTTCAGCCCATATTTACATGGGAAATGGGACTATCATTAGCAAACAAGAGTGTAGGTGATCCTGTGATGGACAGGTACTGGGGCAGAGAAAATGAACCCAGTTTAGAATTTGGCTTGCTGCAGAGGCGAGTGGGTAAACAGGTGTTGTATGAAATAGGAAAAGCCAAGGTAGAAGCTGGAAAAGAGGGGCTGTCTTTCCCAGCATAGCGGAGTTAGCTGTAATCCTGGATGAGGGAGAATATAACCAGGAGGAAAGTGTCAGGGAAAGAAGGCTCTGGCTGCTGGCACCTTTGGGAATGGCTATGTGGAGGGGCCCAGGAAGAGGCAGGCATTTAGCAATCTGCAGGTAGGTAAGACTCAGTAAACTAAGGTGCTCAGAAGACAAAAGAGAGTTACAAGAAGGATGAACTGAGAGGCAGTGGGTGGTGTTTTCATTAGTATCTAATATAACACAGAAGTCAAAGATGAGTCAGTGGATTCAGCATTCATCTGACACATCCTGGATAAAATATTACACAGCCACTAAAAGTAATGCCATAGAAACTATGGATCAAAATGGAACATTTGCTAGTAACATTAAGTGGAAAAAGTAGGTGCACTCGTTTTAAAGGATGCCAGTTGACGAGAGGGGGTGTTTGGAGTAGGGACGTATTTGAAAATACAGAGCAGTAATGGTGTATGACTGGCAGAGATATGAGTGATTTTAGCCCCCACCTTTGCATTTATATTTTTGATCATATTGACTCTGCAATTGAATAATGTCAGTGTTAAGTATTTGTACTTTGATTTTTGTTAATGAGAAGGGAATAGAGACTTTAAATGAGGCATTTATTTTAAGAAAAGACTAAATGAATTCCATGCGTATCCCTGGGGGAAAGAAAATTTGCGGTGGGTCAAACCTAAAATTGCCACTTTATTTTGCACAGAGATGATTTAGTTTCAGCAAAATATCATCTACCATGTTGAATTAATGTTGTTAATTTGCATTTCATTTGCTTTATGTTTATTTATACAATTTGTTTGGCTTTTATAATTGTATATGAGCTAAACATACACGAGATTTGTACCTAGTTTTGTGATTGTCAAGGTCCATTAGATATATATATACACTTATGATATATATTTATCTTATAAAATAACATTTATATATTTTGTGATATAAATACACGTATATATTTTTTTTCTTTGAAAGAAGGGCCTGAATTGCTTAGGTCTGACAAATATTGCAGTGATCCTGGACTACCGAGGATTTCAAATGTGGCTAGTCCCAAATGAGATGTGCTGTTAAGAATAAAAACGTTTGGGATTTTGAAAACTTTTTATGAAAAAAATTCCATTAATTTTTTAAATTTATTATAGATTGAATTGATATTCTAATATTATTTGGATATATTGGGTTAAATTATGTATTTTACTGTAATTAATTTCAACTTTTTATTTTACTTATTTATTTATTTTTGAGATGGAGTCTCACCATGTTGCCCAGGCTGGCCTTGAACTCCTGGGCTCACGTGATCCTCCCACCTCAGCCTCCCCAGTAGCTGGAACTACAGGCACATATTACCTCACTTGGCTACCTTTTACTTTTTAAAATGTGGCTACTAAGAAAAATGAAAATTCCATATATGGCTCTCATGACTCTTCCACTGGCCATACTGGTCTGTAGAACGTACTGCCTGACAGCTGCGCCTGTTTTCTGCTGGTACCCACTCTGTCCCCTGCCCCTGTTCACTTGACATTCAGAGGCCCAGGTTTGAAAGAGTCTTGGGACTGAGATATAGATGTGGGAGAAGCTTCCAGTGCCCTTCTGGCCACCATCTCTTGGAAGATACTTCTGTGCACAAATCAAGCAGGACTAATGTAGGTAGCACACTCAGTACCACTTGGTCAGCAAAGTTACCTGACAATTCAATAGCTGCAAATAAAGGACAGATTCATATTAGCTTAAAGGTTTTCTATGTGTGTTGGGTTAACAGAAGGGAAGATATGAGATCCTTTTCACAAAGGTCTCTTGGGACTGTTCTCCATTTTAATATTCAGATTATTGGCACTGCCCAACTAAATCTGACCAGTCCTGTAAGGCCACAACCTATCTTGTGTTCCCCAGAGACACTTTACCTTCCATAAGTCCCACATAATTCAGGGGCTCAATTGTTTTCTGCACCAACAATTCTGGCCTTATAGTGTATTTAAACAGCGTGTGTGTTAGCTTAGTCATCAACCCACTTTTCCAGAGGAGGGAAGCTTGATGTTCTGAAGCCTCCAGCCCAGGATTGGTTTTCTGCTTATCGTGAGCAGGTGGAATCACATCAAGTGTATTCTTTAAATGGTTCAGTTCGTGCTCACACATACATGCATACACTCCCATGCACATTTTAGTAGAATTTATATGTAATAACAGTGATATGCAGATGTCTATTAAAATAATGTCCTTGGGAAACAGGAATATCTTACATCACTTTTAATCACTCAGATTAATCATTCCACCTATATCAATAAATATTCTACTTCTATAGTGTTTAAAAGTGCAGACAAAAGAAATTGCCTTATATGGGTCTTCCTTGGATGAGCAGGAGATGGTCACTCACTGTGTACAGCTTCCGTAGTTTATCATCCAGCATCACCACAGTTTACTCCAATGAAATATTCTGGTTTTGGTCTGAGATGAAGAGTACTTAAAAATAACAACAAAACAAAACACAATAGCAAGTTTTTTAAAAAAATTCATATTACAGCATAGTATTAAAGTCTGTTAATTTCCTCAAACATGTTTTATTTATTTGCTTTACAAATGAGATAAGACCTCAGACATTTTTTTCATTAAATTAACTGTTATCACTTTCTTTAGGAAAGCTGATATTGGTAATAAAATTCTGAAAATTCTTTTGCAAATAAGTGTCTATCTAAGGTTTTCTATATATCCTAGAGTAAAGGGTACCATCTTTATAGGATTACGGCCCCACTCTTATGATCTCATTTAACATTTAACCTTTATTACTTTGTCACAGGACCTATCTCCAGATTTGATCACATAGAAGGTTGAGGTTTCAACATATGTTTTTGGAGGACCACAAACAGTCAGTCTATAGAAACCTTATTTTAGGAAAATACTACAAAATTTCCAATTATGAGGAACAATGAGTGGGCAGGTGATCATTTATGTTGTTAAAGGCAACTCGGGTTGCTCTTCTGAGCAGCATGTTCCCTAAAGATGCCATGGGGTATAAATATGAATACTCAGTTATGACGTGGGAGCTACAGAGAAAAAAAACTAGAAAGGGAAAATTAAGAAATAATCAATGGGTTTACTGGATGGGGCAGACTTCACAGGCATCAGCATTTCTAATTCTTTTTATTGGCTTGAAAGAAACAAAAATTGAGGAGGAATTTTAAGAAAATTTGCTACAAACCATAACTGTATTTTCCTTGGCTATAAGGAAGATAGAAGGTACACATGCTTATTTATTTATTTTTTTTTTATTTCAATAGATTTTGGGGATAAAAGTGATTTTTGTTACATGCATGAATTGTACAATGCTGAAGCCAGGGTTTTCAGTGTACCTGTCACAAGAATAGAGCACATTGTATGTAATAAGTAGATTTCTATCCCTCATCCGCTTCCATTCTCCCCAATTCTTAGCTTTGAATGTCCATTATAACACTTTATGACCATATATATTCCTTGCTTATCTCTCACTTGTGAGAACGTATGGTGTTTGTTTTTCCATTCCTGAGATTCTTCACTTGGGATATGGTCTCCAGTTCCTGCAAAATACATTATTTAATTCCTTTTTTATGGCTGAGTAGTACTCCAAGGGGTGTCTCTGTGTGTGTGTGTGTGTGTGTGTGTGTGTGTGTACACCACATTTTCTTTATCCACTCATCAGGTGATGTGAACTTAGGTTGACTTAGTAAATTTGCAATTGTGAATTGTGCTGCAATATACATTTGGGTGCAGGTGACTTTTTTATGAAATTATTTCCTTTTCTTTTGATGAACACCCAGTGGTGGGATTTGTTTACATTTAATGAATTTTAAAGACAAAAGAGATAACTTCCCTAAAATCCCCTAATTTTACATAGGAAGAAACTGCACTAAGGTTTTCCATACAATTAGTGGTGGGTATATATACTCTGCTTCCGTGCATATATGTTTAATTTCCTTATGGGATAGCCCAAGGTCTTTGGAGTATATTGGAATATGCAGTGATGACCTAAGCAAAGTCCAGTAAGTAGAGTGACAGGTCTCACTCAAAGAGAAAAGAATTGGGTCATTCATGACATGTTCTGAGGCTCAGTAATGCATTTGTCCAGAGTCACTCTCCAGAAATTACCTTTCTCTACCATGATGACACAAATAGATAAGACCTTTAAAGTACAGTTATTCTGCCTAAAATGATCAATGACCCACTTTTGTTGAGAATGGTAAAGCCATTCCCAATAAATCAGAAGCAAACAAAAACAAAACATGAAGTAAGAAGGCTGGGAGTGTGGGAGGGGGGTGAGGGGTGAGAAATGACGATAGGTACAATGTACATTATTTGGGTAATGGTTACATTAAAATCCCAGACTTCACCATTTATGCAATATACCCTTATAACAAAACTGTACTTGTACCCCTTAAATTTATCCAAAAAAATTTTTAAAAATATGAAATAAGAATCAACTCTTGACTATCCAGTGGCCAAAATGGGTTCAATTAATAGCAAAGACTGAATTTTCTTTATAGAACTATTTTAGCCCCAGAGTTAATAAAGAGTTTCATTTTTTTGCCCCAAAATATTCATAAACCCAAGTCAATGACTGAATTAATCCCTTAGTTAGACTCTCTAGCAAACCAGGTTTCAACTCTTCTCTTGCTGAGTATTTGCTATCGATACTCTCTCATTTTGGAAGTAGCAGCTTCTGTCAGCTTCAAGCTTGAGTTATAAACCGTCTTTTACTGACTCATTTAGAGAAGGAAAGCACCTTGGGGCAAGAACTTTGTTGTTAGTCTGCACTGTTCAATCTAAACCATTGGTGCTGAGTATACTAGTGGGACCTTACAGAGAACAAAAAATAAATAAATATCAGGTCACCTTAGCTAATTCATCTAATTGTTTTCATTAACAACTAATTTTAATTTTGTTTAATTAAAGTTATACAGTAGGCTGAGCTGCAGACACAATGTGATTGGTTTAAACCAAAGAAGCTTTGAGCACCACAGGCACCTGAGCTGTCTCCTCACCACTGGAGTCACCAAATTTGCTCCTCTTTTAGGTATTTCTTTGGTGGTGTTGTTAAGCCATGTTTTATTTTCTGAATAAATTTCAAAATTTCAAGGATTTTTGGACTTCAAGAAGTTCCAATATAAAATATTGATTTGACTGAAAGATGAAAAGACTTCCACCCTCACACAGATTTGGACTTTTATCAATATTTTCCAGTGTCTATGGCTAATTAGAAAGAGAGTCATTGCAAAGTCAAATTGGGCAGGGTGAGAGCCTGGGCTCAAGTAGGTGTCCAAACACTGCTAACAGTTCACTGTTTAGATGAGACATTTTTGCCTTTATTTAGTCCCTCTTCCCATTGCACGGTTTTGCGTGTCTGTAAATGATCTATTTTCTGACCAATCTACACCACTTCTTTCTAGATCTCTATATAGAGAAACACTTTTACATTTATGAAGATATTCTCCTCGAAGTCAAGATAACAGACATCTTCTATTTAACTGTCCCTTTATACTTTCCAAAGGATTTTTCTTTTATTACAAGGTTGATTGTTTCAAGAGCATCATAATGTGATTGGTTCCATTTCGTGTATATTCTGGGACAAAGAATCACAGAGAAGGAAAGGAGAACCCAAGTAGGCATTAGTGATGCGACTGCTGTGCTGGCCGTGTGCATCAGCCTTAGCCGCAGCATGGCCTTTTGTTCTTCCCTAGCGGAGCATCAGTCCAGGGACATTACTTTCTAAGAATGCTTCTGTGTCCCTCCCTCAATTCCAGAGATCCTATTAGCCTTTATCCCCTGCCAAGTTGTCTGAAATGATTGTATAGTAGGTTTCCTTCTTAGTAGCATGTCAGTCCCATCTCTCTTCCTCATCCATCCATTACCTTTTACCTCCCCAGTCCCATACAAACAAGCATTTGCAGGCATGACACAAACACTCCCGTAATCACACATCGTCATGGATGTGCAAACATGGAGTGTTAAGTATAAGCTTCAGACTTCCTTTTCATTCTCCAGATACACAAATGGAGAAATATAAGGAACTTCTGTTTATACAACACTGATTTAGAAGTTAGTACCTTAGACACAAAATTACATAGTATTTTACCATTATGAGACCAACTAACTTGTGTAATTAACTGTCTGGATAGACTCCTTTAACGTGTTAGTTTATAGTTGTGAATAAATCATCAGTAGCAGGGGCTCTAGGGTTGGCAGAGAATAAACTTAACTTGATATCTTAGTCCTTGCTCTGTGATAAGCAGCTATGTGATTTTTCTTTCTTTCCTTTGGCTTCTTTTCTGGAATGAAGGAAGAGAGGAAGGAAGAAGGAGAGAAGGAAGGAAGGAAGGGAGGGAAGGAAAGAGGGAGGGAAGAAAGGAAGGAAGAAAAGAAGGAAGGAAAAAAGGAGAAAACAATTTAAACTAGATACCCCGAAGGTCTTTTTCAATCCTAATAACCTTTGTGGGTTTTTTTTTTTTCATATATTTTCCTTTTAAACTTTTATTTTTACTTCCGTTAGCTTGTCCGCAACGTGTCTTACTAAGTTTACAGTCTTTTAATTCAAATTTTTGCTGCTCCTATCATAATATTCCTTTCATAATGTATTTATTTACTAATTACTTTGTTATGTAAATTTGTCTCTAAATCCTGTGTGGTCTATATATTGTCTCATTTCAAATGTACAGATAGATGAGTTTGTTCAAATGTATATGATCAGAAATATCACCACAAAGATAATGTAAATCATTTCCATTTACCACACAGAATTCCCATGGGCCTATTTTTCTTTCTCATTTGTATTTTTGATAGTTTTATTGAGAAATAATTCGCTTACCAAATAACTTACCCATTTAAAGTGTACAATCCAAGGGATTGAGCAAATTCCCAGAGCTGTGCAACCATCATTACAATTTAACACGTTTTATGATCCCAATAAGAAACTCTATACCTATTGGCCACTGATCCCTTCTTGCCACCCCCAATCCTAGGTACCCACTACTCTACTTTTACACTTTATAAATTTTCCAATTTTGTATATTTCATATACCTTCCATCATATACTATGTGGCCTTTTGTGATTGATGTTTTTTCACTTAGCATAGTTTTTCAAGAATCATGCATATTGCATGTATCATTACTTCACTTCTTTTTACAGCTGAGTAATAGTCTATTATATGGATATAGTACATTTTTTTATCTATTCAGCAGTTGAGGGACATTTGATTATTTCCAAATTTTAACTATTATGAGTAATACTGCTTTGAGCAATTCATATAAAAGTTTTAGTGTTTTCATTTCTCTCAGATATATACCTAGGAATAGAATTGGTGGGTCATATTGTAACTCTATATTTAACTACTTGAGGAACTTCCAGATTGTTTTCCAAAGCAACTACACCATATCACATTCCCATCAGCAGTTTTAGATTTCTCCACATCCATGTCAACACTTGTTACTATGTGTCTTATAATAACCATCCTTGAGTGTGAAGTGATATGTCATTATGATCTTGATATGCATTTGCAATTTCATAACAAACAACTTTTCATGTGCTTATTGGCTATTGTATCTATTCTTTGGAGAAATGTCTTTTCATATCTATTGCTCATTTAAATTGGGTAATTTGCCTTATTATTGAGCTGTAAGAGATCATTATATATTCTATATAAGATTTTTTTTTCAGATAGATGATTTGAAAATCTCTTCTCCTACTCTGTGGGTGTCTTTTCATCTTCTTAATAGTGTCCCTAGAAGCACAAACATTTTTAATTTTGATGATGAGATGATCTTTTTGTAAGTTTATTGGCCACTATTTCTTATTTTCTAACATGCTTATTTGGCTTTATTTCTTTTATTATAAAATTTCCATTCATAAGTGTTCCTTTCTCTCCTCATCCACACCCGTATCTATTGTTTTGGGACTTTTTGATAAAAGCCATCCTCACTGGGTTTAGGTGATATCTCATTGTGGTTTTGATTTGCATTTCTCTGATGATTAGTGATGTTGAGCATTTTTTTCATGTTTATTGGCCATTTGTCTATCTTATTTTAAAAAGCTTTTGTTTATGTCTTTTGCACACTTTTTAATTGGGTTGTTTGATTTTTTTCTTGCTGATCTGTTTGAACTTTTTGTAGATTCTGGATATTAGCCCTTTTTGGTTACATAGTATGCAAATATTTTCTCCCATTCTATAGGTTGTCTATCTGCTCTGTTGATTGTTTCTTTGGCTGTGCAGAAGCTTTTTAATTTAATCAAGTCCCATTTATTTATTTTTGTTGTTGCTGTGATTGCCTTTGGGATCCTCTTCGTAAATTCTTTACCTAAGCCAATATCTAGAAGAGTTTTTCCAACATTGTCTTCTAGAATTCTTATGATTTCATGTCTTAGATTTAAGTGTGTTATCCATCTTGAATTATTTTACAACTGATACCACAGAGATACAGCCCTAATATTCTTTGATCTGATGAGAAATCACTTTTGATTCTCCAAGGAATGGGAGACACATTCTTTGAGAGACTCTACATGGCTCTGGTCTGTAAGTGGCCCTCGAAAATAGAGTCAGTATATTTGAAGTCCTGCCTAAAGGCAGAAGAGGTCTTTACTTCCGAAAAAGGTGATTTTGGTTCAAGCAATTCCTTATACTGGTGCAGCCACCTTATATAGCATTCTGTGCAGTTGGCAACTCACCTTGTTTCAAAAGAGAATGATTCCTAAAGTGTTCTCTTTGTACTGAAATGCTTTTTATAAATTCTCTGATTTTTCCAACCTTGCCCTTTAAAGGAAGCAAAAATAAAACAATAGAACCATAACAGCTGTTTGCCAGAGTTGTACACTTTGGACAGCAAGGCCCTTTTCAAATGCTCTCCAACTCTCTGCTGATTTCCCGGTAGACTTGATCTTAATCACAAGCCTGATTTGGCACAGTGGGTCCTGGAAAAAGAGCAAATCTAATGCAATGTATGAAAAGAAGAAGCACCCTGTACATCTGAGCCACTCCAACTTCTTCACCCTTGGACCCATTTCAACACATTTAATCCTCTGCTTTCAGAATTCTTTTATTTAGTGAAATTCAAAAGATTGATGCAGTAACTTATTAAGTATTAGGTGCAGAGGCCATGGGGATACACAGTGAGTGAGTGTGGCACCTGCCTTCAAGAAGTACACAGTCTATTTATGCAAAATAGCTTTATTACAATAACTAGACGGTAGGATGCTATCTGTATTGGTAGATGTATAACTCCCATGAGATTACGAGAGAAATTCTTTTTTCCTGAAGGTAGTAAGAAATGGATTAAGGTCCTTGAAGGCTACACAATAGAGATGATATTTGATCTCAAACCACTGATATGGATATGATGAATCAATCAAGTAAGTAAAAGGTTATTGAATACCTGATGAACAGCCAACCTAGTTTCTGAAATAGAGCTTAACCCAATCCCTCAAATAATAAGTCATAAAGACAATTTATAATTAATGAAGATTCAAATTCTAAACAATGTGGCAACAACTATGGTGAGGATTTAAAGCAGAGAGAGAGAGAGAGAGAGAGAATTCCAGGATGGGGAACACAGAGAAGAGTTACCAACAGAGCTGAGGAGAGGAAGAGAAAACAAGAACAGATATGTAGATATTTAATGGGTAGTTACCATCTTGCTGCTGTCTCCCACTTGTGCATGCCTCTGTGTGTGTGTGTGTGTGTGTGTGTGTGTGTGTGTTTCATGTGTTTGTGTGTATGGTGGAGGTCCTGCAGTACAGACGTGAGGGTGACCATGTTCAGGGTACGGTGCTAAGATTTGTTTGTTGAGGCAGAGGGATACATTGAGGGAGGGTTTGAGTAGGGCAAGGTAAAGTACAGGAGTCTGAAATCGGATCTCTTTGACAGAAGGGATACCATGAAGGTTCTTGGACTAACGGGTTAATGTGTTATACAAAGGCTCTTCTGGCAGCCGTGCATAAGAAGAGCTTAAGGTAATGCAGTCTGTGGGCAGGTAGGATATGTGGCAATAATTCAGAAGTGGAGGATTCAGGGTCTGAGTAGGCTGTTGGACCTAATGGAGTAGGAATACAAGGGAGGTATTTTTGCTTGTTTCCTATTTGCCTCACATGAAGTGTAGGTGACTTTTGGCTAGAAATGTGAATACTAAAATATTTTTATCCTCACCACCTGCTTCACTTTGCGAGTTTATAGCAATGAAAGATGGCATACAAAAGACAACTCTGAAAGAGATGAAGAGCTCGATTTTTACCAAGGTCTTTTCTTAGGCTTTAACATGGTAAAAGAGAGAGTTGTAAAAGTTGAAGTTATCCCAGGGAGAAAAGATCAGTAACTTAAAACAATATGTTTAAAATTAATAATGCAGGCTAAAAATGCTGACCTACAGAATCATATTTTTGATGAACAAGATTCTTTTCATATCCAAAACCTGAATATTCCATTCAGTGAACACTGTGCCTGACTTGTTTATTCACAGAGGAGCCAGGAGCTCAACAGACGGTGTGGTGGTTATGAATTCCGTCCCCAAACCAGCTTCCTGCCTTCAAATCCTGTCTCTGACATGCTGAGTGATGTTCTGCAGAACCCATTCATTAATAAATGAGGGCATTACTGGCACCTAATTTACAGGATTCTCGCAAGGGTTAATACATGAAAAGAGCTGTTAATATATTAAAAGAACCCTGCCAGGCATATGAAGGGCTACTAAATGAAAGCTCCTGTTATTTTTCTCTTATATATAGGAGGCATTATCAAATAGTGCTGTGATTTACCTTAAGCCTTTTCCTGCCTGCATATGCTCCCACTTCTCTATTCCTTGTCAGATCACATATTGTTAAAAATCGAGTAATATTGTTGGGTCTCTAGTATATGCCAGGAAATTTTGCATGTCATTGGATTTGCTTAATTACAATCCTCTAAGTTTCTTTGTCCCTGTAAATCAATAGGGTCTCAAGGATTTTTGATAACTTTCTCACTACTATTAAGAGTTGGAATATGGTTTTAAACCCACTTCTACAGCATTCCAAAACACCTGATCCCACTACTTTCTTAGAAGGAAACCTCGACCCAGAGAAGACACATGGAAGCTCATTTCACTGTTGTTAGAGGTGTGGGAAAGCTGCATCAACCTCTGCTAGAGCATATTGTTTAACCTTTTTAGGAGGACTGAAAGGTAAGTGTCATTAAGAGAGACTGTGTCCATGTGTTCCTCAGAAGTTAAGTAATTGCAAATACAATTTATGTAAGCCATTGGATATTGGAATAACTGTCTAAACGTATCTCTAGCAAAACCTAACATGGAACATCAAATTCTAACATCATTATTTCTTTGACTCTAGACAGTGCATCTCTTTCCTGAGAAAGGCAATGGAATCAGCTCATAATGCCCTAGATTGAATCACATGATCAAATGAAATGTCTAGGCATTTTCAAGGGAAGAAAAGTCATGTTATATCCTCTGGTAATAATATGTATTGATTAGTTAATAAATGGATAAACAAACTGTGGCATATCTATACAATAAAATATTATCTGATCATAAAAAGTAATGGCATACTGATTCATGTTATAACATGGATGAACTTTTACACATTATGCTAATTTAAAGATGCCAGTTACAGAGGGCCACATATTATATGATTCTATTTATATGAAATGGATAGGATAGGCAACTCTATAGAGACAGAAAGTAGATTGGTGTTTGCCTAGAGGTGGAAAGGGAGAGGATTGAGGTTACGAACTCTTCACTCCATGCAATGGAAATTGTGAGCCATTCAAAGACGAAAAAAATCAATTCACCCATATTTAAAAACCACCTCCTGGGTCCTTATTAAAGTATTGATTGCATGGTCATCATTTTTATGGAGTCATTTCCATTTTTTATTAGGCTTTGACAATGTCTATGTTGTGAAGTTAGACTTACATTTTTTGTGAGGATTGGGAGATGGTGGCTAAGAGTCATGTGATATATTTTTGGAGTAATTGGAATATTACAAAATCTATCATGACAATGGATGCACAGTGCTGTAAATATACTAAAAGACAAGCAATTGTACACTGTACATGAGTGAATTGTATGATATGTAAATTATACATCAATAAAGGTGTTAACAAATATGTAGCCATCCTATATTGAGTGCTCAGTATATACCAGCCTCTCAACCACGGAAAGGAGGCAGAGATGAAAAAGTGTTGAGACAAGGGAAGAGAGACAAGGGAAGAGTTGAACTCTGGGCCACTACTTCTTGTGAGTATGGTTGAGCAGCTCTGGATAGGTGAGAAGGGGCAGTAGGCATGTTTTTTTGGTAATGACATCCCCATAGGGGAAGAGATACTTTGTATCTTATGCCTTCTGTCCCAAGCTCACCTGGCTTATTTTCATGTTTTTTTAAATCTACTTTTTGTCTATGAATACTCTACATCTGATGTGGGAAAAGCTTTTATTTTAAATCAGCATATTCTTAAAACATCTTGATGACAACTAGACTCTGTTTTTTGTCCTTATTTCCTACTACTCCTTTTCCCAAGCCTCAGTATTTCCTCTGGCTCCCCTGCTACTGATTCCTTGTACGGACTTGTCGACACTTCAGATTATCTCCAGCTCTACTGGCTCCCATATATTGCTTAGCCAATGTATACACACTTAGTTCTCTTAATCTCCCTCATAAGTAAATTCCTCAGCCCCTTAATCACCCCCGCTCCTCTTCTCTGAATCCTTTCCAGTGTGTTGACATCTTTCTGGCACAATGGTGCCCACAGCCATATGCCTTTGGCACCCGTTCCCCTTGGCCTCCCACCAGAAATGGAACTTGGCCGACGTCAGAACACAGAGTAAGACATATTTATTTGATTTAGCTTCTGATTATGTTCACTTCTTGGGATGATGGTTGATTACTAGTGATGGGATTGGCCAAGTGTTGGGATTCAGGGCACATTGGTGGTGGGCGAGGTTTGCATGTGAAGAGCAATAGCATGTACATTGTGTTCCTTCCACGAGTGGACTCTTTCTAAAAACAGATGAAATTAGGAACATTGGGAAACGGTCATATTTTAGTTTAGCATTCCAAAGGTTGTTTGTTTTTATTTCTGTAGCCTGAATTGCGAGTTTCTATTTAACTTTCCACAGTTCTAGAATTTTTGAGTTAGACAACCTTAAGATTTCCATAGGGAGGAGAAACCTATCACAGCAGAGTCACCTGGGTGGCTTGGAACATGTAAACTTTACCCACCATTTCTAGGTTATAAATGCTTCACTCCATGCAATGGAAGTTGCGAGGCACTAAAAGGTGGGGAAAAATCAATTTACTTGTATTTAAAAACCATATTCTGGATCCCCACGTCAATATTGATTATATGACTTCACTTTAGGGGAATCTTTTTATTTTTTGGACTTTAACAATGCCCATAAGTTTATGATTTGTCTAATTATATATTAAGTAATATTCTAAAGTTCTTTGAGAAAGAAAATATGATTGTAAACAGGTATGTGATAGAATAACCATAATCTATTTAAAATTTAAGAAGTCTCTAACATTCAACCACTAATCATTGAGGGCCTACAATATCCCTGGCACTGTGTTAGACACTGTGGCCACAACATATAAAACTTATGTTCTGATTATGGAAAAACATATTATTAAAATAGCCACAGATATATTGTTGCAAAGGGAATAACTATGGCAAAATTTTCTGTGTTGCTGAAATAAGAAAAAAAAAAAAGAAGACAAATATGAGTGGTTTTCATCTTACACACAGGAGAAAGACACATATGTCACTCCCAGTGTCATTGACAGTGGCCAGTGGCATGAGCTGCGATATGAAAAATTGTATATTACCTAGACCAGTATGGAGTACATATCTTCTTTGTGTAATATGGCACAATTATCACCATTGGCAAGCTAAATGCTGTCTCTAAGAGTGACACTAAGAGAGCATATTGCATTTGCTCAAGTGGGATATATTAATCTTGCCAATGTACAAGGCAGATGTTCAGGCTAGTGTTGGGGAAAGTAAGGAAAAAAGAACTTGCTGTTAGTGACAAACTTGTGTCAAATCCAGCTGGAAGTGATGGAGTGCAGGCAGATGGGCATTCCCATGAGTAGGAGACCTGGAAAGATCTTGCAGCGGTCATCAGAATATCTGAAGTTGGAGGCTAAAGCTATAGAAGGAAATACATGAACTAAACAGTGACAACAGCTAACTATTGTCCCTTTCCGCTTTCAGAACAGATGATGACAGATACTCAGAAGTCAGCAGCAAGCCAGCAGCAAACTGTGCTCAGAGAGTAACCTCATGGGCCATTCAAATATAACTTCAGTATTCTGAGCTCTGTCAAACGGGGCCCTTAGTTAACCTGGAAGTTTGGTTTTATTTTCTCTTCCTATGAACCATATCCTGTGCTCCCAACTTCTGGATTTTTCTGTGAATGCAGAAGACCTCCTGAGCTTCTCTCTGGAGATCTACCTGAAGTTCAATGCTACCTTCTTTCCGGGAAGTGGGGACAGGCTGTCTCATGCCTGTGCTCTCTCCTTAGCTTGTAACAGTCTGCTCGTCAGACATCAAGGCATGTCTTTACTAAAGAATCGGAGTGCTCTCAGAAGAGAATTACAGCATAGGAAGAACAGAGGTGTAAAATCTAGTCGGCTTAGTCTTTCCCTTAGCCCTCCTCAGGGAAGGTATTTCAAGACTTACTCTTTTGGAAAGTGGGTGAGTATTGTGTGCCTCCTTCACTGCTTGTTATCCTTCCCTTAATTTATAGATGAGGTTATATGAACCACCCCACCAGCGGGTCCCTCCACCAGGAGAAAGTCCACCTTCCCCCTACCTCTCACCATCATAAAACCTTCACGCAAGAGTGAAGGTTTCTGCCATAAGTCCCAGAACAAAACAATAAAACATGGTTCTGCAAAGCGGGGCTTATAGTGAAACTGTATTCAAGTCTCATTTTACTGCTTGTGGCTGGAATCCTCAGTTTCCTCATCAGTAAAATGGAGATAGCACTTACTGCATAAGGCTGAATTGAGGCTTAAATGAGCTCATAAATGGCAAGCAGTTAGCACACAGCCTGGCACGTGATTAGCCTTCACTAAATCATAGTTGTTGCATTATTCCAAACAGTTCTCTGACATTCATTGCTGTTTATCAAGATTCTAAAAGAAAAGGGATGGTGAATATAAAAACTGCCCCTCAGATTTTAGTTCACAAACAGATACATGGGCCCAGCGCTTTTCTTATAGGATGACCTGTTAAGCAATCACACCACCCAAACATTATTTTTCTTCTTGGTGACACTTTCCATGCAATGTTAGGTTAGAGAAATGAATTTTCCTATTAGAAGCTCCTGGGCTTCACCCTCTAGGAACAATGAACGGGGTGCCTTAGTGTCCTGTTTCTCTGCCTGGGGCCTGAATCAATAACACCAACCAACCAAATACTCAAAGATGCTATCAGAACACCACTGCCACATTTATTGGTCTTTTTCAGTTTCCAAGATGTGGCTCTGGCTCTTACTAACTTATTTTTATCTGGGATCTCCTTGAGATGAAAGAGAAGGTGGCATTTTCCATGCAGCTGGGTTTGCATTTCCTACTCAGCCAGTTCTCAGTTGCTCACTCTCCATCGCATCCTTCCATCCTGGAGTTTTTTGATGGTCTCTATCACATCAGTTGTGGATGGACGTTTCTACCAAACTGATACCCTGGTTTAACTTTCAGATTATGCTTCTATAAGTTCCTACACCGGCCAAACTCTTTACATGAGCAATTAGGCTTCAGGATTCCTCCTATAAATGATGTTTAGGCAAAGAGGCATTGGGTCAGCCTGGCCCCGTTTCTAGGAAAAAATGTAGTGCTGAGCAACTGCTAGACCTCAAGGGAGAATCCCAGGAGGTCTTCCTTATCTGTAGAGCCAACATAGATGTCTTGGACCTACACCAAGGATATAGCTCCAGTCTCATCCTGGATCTGCCCTCCACCCTCCAGCTGAGTCTCTTTCCACCCTCTGAGTGATCCATGGTTGGGGTTCAGGGACTAGTAAAACATAACTGAGTAGGGGTTGCTGACTGTGGCAAAGCAAGCACAGAATGACCTGAGTTGTGTCCACCAGCTGATATCCTTCTTGTTTAAGCAACCTAACAAACATCAACCTGGCAAGAATTCCTAAAATATTCTATGATATGATTTCTTACAGAGCCTATCGTATGGCTCTGAAAGTGAAATATATGCATACTTGTATTTTTCAGAGTCAGGTTTGAGTTACCTGATAGATAAAGTCACATTAGAATTCCACTGTTCTTTCATCTCTAACGCCATCATAAGACTCCCAGTGATATTAATTGGAAATGACAAATATCTACAAATTTATAAATTCTCTATATGGGCAGAGTAATTTACAGTTTAAAAATTGCTTCCATGCACAATACTTTACTTGAGCCACACAAAAATTCCTGTGTGGGGGTTTTAATGTCCCCATTTTTCAGGTGAAGACAGTTTTAAATTGATTTTTGTGATTTACCCAAGATCATTCAGAAATGGAGCTGTGAATTCATCCCTTGTCTCTGGTTATATATCTACTGCTTACATTAGGTTCTTAGCTAGGCATGTTGAAAATATAGTTTTTTTTTTTAATTAAGAAGTAGAATCAATTAAAAGAATATTAATTAGTGAGATCAGTTTCTTCTTTCTTATATGTCAGTGCCACAGTTTTCTGGTTTTTATTACTTGATTTCTTCTTCATTATTACATACCTATGAGGTTGTTCAGTACTCTCAGTATCTCATCTAAGTCCAATGATTTGTGAATATTGAACATTAAAAAAAATCCCCTTACCTGACTTTAAATCAATAGCATTGCTGTCTCACTTTTTCATTATTTCCCAAGTGTCCATGTTCTATCTCTTTATTTTTCTAGTTAAAAACCAATTTAAAAAGCATTTCAGTAACTCTGCCATTATAGAATTCTTTTCGTAATAAAATTAATAATTTAAATTTGTTGGCATCTAATGCTGAAAGTCCTCCAGGTACCTTAATGAAAATAGAAAATGATACAAATACTGCATCATGCCCTGATGACTACCCCAGGGCAAGATTGGGCAAACCTGCCAAATGACTGCAAAAAGAATGATTCCAAATTAAAATTAAAAACAACAATCACATAGGAAAGGCATTAGCTTTACCCTGAAGAGTAATGGATTGCCGGTCTCTAGCTACAGATGATGGATACAGGGGAAAAGAAACTATCATCTGATATTCTTAAGATTTTATGCTGTTAAAATGTTAGCCCTTCACTGGGCCTAAAAAAGGCCAGTTTGGCTCCTTCAAATTTATCACAAAGAAACTGACACATGGAGGATAAATGACATTCCTAAGGTCCCATAGCTAATTGTAGAGGACCTGATTAGTACCCAATCCACTTGATATCAAGCCAGGCTATTTCCCACTGCTCTGTGCCACCCCTCCTCTATTTCCAGAATGCTGTGGATCTACTTCTTTCAGACAGCTAGAAATAGCTGTCCTTAGAAACTAACATAGAAAGTAGGAAGAGGGTAAAGTATGAGAGAATGGGGCTGGGCCAGGATGATGGAAACCATGGAAACAATGTATTTGCCTCAAGTGCAAACTTTAAGAGGCGGGGGGGAGGGGTAAACCAGCTTATTAATCAAGATAAATAATATTAGAAAACAGTATTTTTTAAAATCAAAATTAATGCAAAAAAACCATTTTGCATTGTTTTTTTTAACCCCTTAATTTGCACCTGGAGTAGGTGCCTCATTAGCCTTTCTTAATTCACTTGCTTCACACTGGTACTAGTCTTGGACATGATTTTCCTTTTCTTTTATGGCCTGTAGTTAATTCCTTGTTGTTGAGAACAATTATTTACTATTGAAACACTTCAGAGTTAGCCCGTTTTCTCCCTTTGCCAAGATCATAAACTTACCAAAGGTTGAAGTTACTCATTGTGGGCTGGTTTTAAAATATGTCCACTAATTCTTTGCCACTCTTATCTTCCAAAGGTGGAACCGATTGTCTCTCTCCCTGAGTGGGAGCTTCACTTATTGGCTAGTTTCTAGGAAATAGGATGTCCAAAAGTGACAGTGTATGATTTCTGAGACAAAGCCATGGAAGCTATTCTGACTTCCTCCTTGCTCTCTGTGGGGTCACTTGTCGGGGAAAAACCAACTACCTTGTCATGAGGACACTCGAGGAGCACCATGGAGAGGTTCACATGGTGAGGAACAGAGGCCTTCCACCAACAGCCATGTGAATGAGCAGACATAGAAGAAAATTCTCTGGCCCCAGTCAAGATTTCAATTTATGGCAACCCTAGCAAACATCTTGGTCGCAGCCATGTAAAAGACCCTGAGTCACACCATACAATTAAACACTTCTGAATTCCTCACCCACAAAATCTATAAGGGAATAAATGTTAGTTGATTTAAACCATTAAGTTTTTGGATAATTTGTTATGCTGCAATAGATAACTAATACACTGTGTTACATAAGAGGACCATGACATTTGTCCAGGGAAGAGAGATACTTGTAAGATTCTGAAATTGAAGTGTCTGAGCAAAGCTTGGCATGGCCTTGTCCAAGATTTCCCACAGTTAGAAGTAAAGTTACAGTTTTGGCATAGATGTAGATTTTATTCTAATCCCTGTTTAAATCCACATTTAGAAATAAAACACAACCATTGAGTAATAGTTAATCTAGTTTTTCATTTAAAAATAATTGGTTGCATTTAACTACCAATAGGAGCATGTGATCTCTAAGAGCTCACTGGTGGTACTATTTTGAGTTGATAAAACTTCATTCCCAAACAAGGAGAGTGTAATATCAGGAAGAAACCATTCAAACAGACAACACATCATATGGTAGTTGCACACCATTTCTAGGCTTTTCATAAGTGAATTTATCTTAAATGGCTTTATCAACATATATCTGAATCCATAGTCACAGTTTAGGGGCCACTTTCTTTAAATCTACCTAAAGAGAGCTCTTTAATTCAGTGAGTCCTAGTTTCAAGGAGAAAAGTATAATCTTGCTTTAGTTAATTCTCTCTTCCTAAATTCTTCTAATTCCAGAATACCATTTACTCTATAGAGTGAGTAAGGAAAGTTTTTTTTTTTAGGTACTGGTCTAAGTCTTGGAAAATCACTGCCCATCTGGTCACTAACAGGTAAACATAGGTTGGTATATATTATCTTCCATCTTTTCTCTCCTCCCTTGACCCATGAGAATAGGTACTGAAATCTAACCACACACTAAGTTATTAAAAATTATTAATGTTTTATGTCAAATAAATTCATCCTACAAACAAGATTGTAAGAACATTGGACTGATAACTCTTGATAAAGGGGAAAGGGAGGTAAATGACTGGCTGAACTCTCATCACTGAGGCTTGCAGCCTGAGGAATGACTTCTGATGAGGATAGGCAGAGCTGACACAGTCTTGGATGGCAGGAAAGCCCTACGTTTAGAAGGTCAGGAGAGAATTGCTACATTTTTCTATAAGCATGATTGAAAAAAAAAATTCTAGAGTAATTAAGTCCAAGTTACAATTCTGTATCTCCTTCCCTGAGCGACTTTCCTCTTAATATTCTTATTCACTTAAACTCAGTGTTACAGTATTCTTTTTTATTACTTTGGAGGAAAATTAATATACCTATATTCATTCCTGTTAATTGGTTTTAGCTTGTTTATTTTGAATTGTGTGCTTAATTATATAAATAACAATAGTTAAATTGCCCTGATGAATCATCCTATATTTTTTCTTTTCAGATTTTTTCCTAAAGATTTCACATCTATTATATGATAAACAGGTCATACTTTCTTTTAAATTTAATTATAATTTCCATACAGTGAAATACAGCAGTTTTTATTATAGAATGAGATGAGATATGACAAATCTCATAGGTTAAATAAAACCTATGTAACCAATACCCCTATGAAGATAGAGAATATTTCCATAATGCTAGAAAATTTCCCACATTACAGCCACACCCTGAGACAGCTACAATTCTGATTTCTATCAACATCACTTAGGTGTACCTACTCTATAATTTCATATAAAGGAAACATAGTATGCAGGTTTTTTAATCTTATTTTGTTCTTCATGTTTTTGAGATTCATTTATATAACTGCATATATCAATAGTTCATTCTCTTTATAGACAGTATTTCATTAAATGAATAACCATGTTTATATATACATTCTTCTCTTTTTTATTTTAATTTTTAATTCAACTTCATGTTTACATTCACCAGCCTTTTATTCTCTGTGAATCTAGTAAATACTCTATGTGCAAACCAACCCAGCTAATGGGACATTTTCCCAGTGACTAGTCCCTTCTATAACTCTTCACCCATGTCATATGGCACATTGACACATATTTAGCCACATATGTATATTGAAGTCAGCCACACACTGCTGGGCACTTTTACTCTGGAGTCTCAAGCTACAAAATCTCTTTAGATCCCATTTGAGACTGTAGCTAAGAGAAGAGGTGGCAAACATCACACTCCCCTCAACCAGCAACTTTATCTTTTGTTTTTGGGAATAGGCAGGGTTTTTTCTCCCTTGATAATTTTCTAGCATCACCCTGACCCCTGGAAAATCTGAAACCATCTGACAGTTATCTCCATAACCTCAAGGCATTAACTAAATTATCGTGGATCACATATCTACATGATATAAAATATATTTCACTTGACATAGATATTTACATTAAATGTATTAAGAATAATGGTTTTCACTGGAGCATTGATAGATCAACCAATAGCAATTTAATGAGAGTATTGTCTGTCCTTATAAGAAATATTCCCTCTCAGCAGCAAAGATGGGACCAGAACACACTGTATCACTCAGTCTTGTCAGAGGAGATGTTCTGTCACTGATTAAAGAGCTGCATGTCCTCTTTAGTCACAAAAACATTTCATGGGGTAACCTTGTTTCTGTCTTAATGGATTCAGGCAGTGTAATGAGAGCTACCAAAGTGGACATGAAGAAACCCTTTGAGAGACAGAACATGTCACTTCTCACTTACTCACTAATGGCTGTCCCTCCCGGGCTGAGCGAGCCCTTCTGGGCAGAGCTAGAAGAGTCATTTAGAATGTACCTATGTTTCTTTCTTCCTTCAAATGCAGCAGAAAGACACAAAAAAGGGATGTTTTTCCCTTGTTAGAAACACCAAATACAACTCATATGTCTTAGTTTCATCAGTGCTATCTGATGATGTAAGATTAGAGAAAAATAATACAACCTTAAATGTGCAATGCATATTTCACATATTTCTACCTTTTCAAAGTATATTTCTATCTCTAAGTTGCCGAAACTTTGCAACACCTTTGTGAGTTGATGGGTCCAAAATAAGATATTTGCTTGTGTCTCTTACAGCTTGGACACCAAAAGCTCAGGCGATTTACATGATGTTAGTAATATACTCAATAAATGAATGACTGAAGTAGGATCAGAACTGGATGTTCTCCAACTTTTCATTTACTTCCCTCTCTCTCTTTCTTTCTCTCTCTGTACAATTTAATACCTGTCATGACCAAGCTATGATGCATGCAAGACATATAATTGTGCTATTCAGGGAGACTTAGGAAAAGGAGGACTAAGTTACTGAGAGTGCAATTTTATTCTATGTCTTTTGCCAATTTGAAGAAGCAACTAATTCATAAACTATATGGTAAGCAAATTTAACTGTTCTAGGATTTTTCTCATGCTTCATGAAAACAGATCATAACTGGGAAACCAACTGTAAAATTAAAAGAACTAGATGTTGCCAATAAAGACCATCATTTCAGGAAAATAAATTTGTTTCTTGGAAGCTGTTCTTGAATGTATGCTTGAGGTGCCCACAAGAAAACTAATTCAACCGAGAAACAAATTGATCTTGCTTCACTGGTTTATATGAACAGAGTAAAATACACACCAACAGGTTATATCACTTAATAACTCCTTGTTCCCTGTAATGAATCAATAGCAAGATCACCTTGAATTATTATATTCTGAAATCATACATACAAAGTTGCCTAGGACCACAGTTCATGCACTAAATTATGGGTTTCATTAAGAACATCTTCAGAGCTAACAGAATCAAAGTAATCAATGTTTGTGAAGTACTTTATCCATTATATTTGGGAATTTTGCTTCATAGAGATTTTTTTCTTAATACATTGCTAACATTACTATGGTGATGAAATAAAAATGTACAATTTGATATTTCAGTTGGTGTCTGGACATGTGTCATTTTATTCTGTGAAGGCATTTTATTGGATCTTACAGTGGAAAAAGGGGGCATATCTTTGCAAAATCAATTCTCTGAAGCCTTGAATTCTTCCTGATATGGTTGCAAAATTACATGAAACTTTTATATTTAAAGGGTGGGAGGTGAGAATTTACAGGTTGTATTCTCCATTGTGCTAATTTATAAAAGCTACCATTCAGTGCAGTTCTGTAACATAATTTGGCACCATGTCATAGAAAACAATGGAATAAAGCCTGAATATTTTCCTGCCAAGAGTTTTTCTAAAATTTTCTCCTTTCTGTGCTTTGGGCTCTGTGGCAAATCTACTTTGACCATGTCATGTGAAAACAGTCCTCTCTATCCTTAAAAGGGGATGATTTTTCCAAATTCTGAGTGGGATGGAGGAAGAGGCATAGATTATGCCTTTGCTTTTATTTTTTATTATTTAGTTTTTTTTTCCAACATATTACGGGGGTAAAAATATTTAGGTTACATATATTGCCTTTGCCCCACCCAAACCAGCTTTTTAAAAGCAAAAAGTTTAATCAGCAAGCCAATAAGAAAAATTCAGTCTAAGAGTAATTTTTTAAATATTAGGAGGTGACGATTCATAAGCTCTATAAAGCAATCATTTTATAATTCAAAAAGCTAATGGCAAGTGTTAAATACTCATTGATAGATTTCTAAATGAGTTTTTTGAAAAATATATTATTTTATAAAAACCTTAGTTTATTATAACTTATTTTATAACTTTAAATAAGTTATGCTCCCCTACTCTCTTTTCCTTTAAGAAATATATTTTATACAGATTTATTAAAAAATCAAAATTTTAAAAATTCAAATTGGACTGTGTC
Source organism: Eulemur rufifrons (assembly GCF_041146395.1). Taxonomy (NCBI): domain Eukaryota; kingdom Metazoa; phylum Chordata; class Mammalia; order Primates; family Lemuridae; genus Eulemur; species Eulemur rufifrons. The sequence goes on along the minus strand of NC_090987.1, from coordinate 28,263,648 downwards.
TGACTTGACAACATTTCTTTAAAGCTATAATTGCATTTTTTAATTTTGTTCAACAAATCCCACTAATGAGGGTTCCCTGTATGTCTTATTTCTGAAAAATATTTTTACCATGAATCTCCTATAAGCATAAAATTGTAGAATCAGAAGGGACCCTAAAATTCATTTGTCAAGTGGTTTTTCAATATTTTACTATAAAATGATGAGTGTACCTTTTACCCCCTGGGGACACATTACTTTGAAACAGTTTGCATGTTCCACATGTATTACAAAGAATTATATCCCTAAATAACTAATATTCAAAGACTCATATTATCATGTGCAATTAATATTAATACATTAAGAAAAACAATGGTATATAATATTTTTATTGGTCTGTGAAGTCTTATTGTAGTATTTATTTCCATTAGGCTATGTGAAATATTGAAAATAACTAATGAGTTTACAATTTTTATAGTCTGAATATGAAACTATTGATTCAGACTTAGGAAATTACCTGATTTAAGTAATACATTCTATAACCAAAGTTGTGAGGGACTTCTCTAACATGACATTGTCATTAACATGGGTGTGACGATCCTCTTACTTTCTCTAGGGCTTCTAGAGACCTTTCACCCCATTCCCTCAGCCAAGAGGAAGGGGACTTTGAGGATGACTCCAGTTCAAGTTTAATTTTGAGACATGTTTCAGCTGAGTGGAACTTCATTTATATTATGGGGGTGAGTAAAAGTTATTTATTCCACTATGTTTAGTCTTCTTTTAAGATGTATTTACTTCCTTCATTGCTGTCTCTCATGAGGCCAGTACTATAAAATAGACCTATATCTGTTTTGGTTGGGAGTTGATTTTGAACAGATCAGCTATAGACTTTTGGCCCTGCTTTCTTTGGCACTGAGAGATTGAATACGCAAACAATCACTGATCATATAACATAAATAGAACTCTGACCCACAACCTGCAGCAATTAGCCCAGAAAACCAATCCAGGAAGCCAACAATTAACTCCTACAACAATTGGTCTAAAATAACCAAAACTTGATTAATAACTGGCAGCTGCCATAATTTTTGTCCCCATTTCCAATGCAGAACCAACTAGAGAAAGCCAAATATGCACCCTAACCAGTGACACAGGATGCCCTATTTCCAGTTAGCTCACCGATAACTTGTCCATGGAAATAGCCTTCAATCAGGGCATATCAGAAGCCTTCCCTTTGCCCACTATAAAGTTTTCCCATTCTTCTGCTTGCCTTTGAGTTTCTGCCAAAAGGCAAGTGGTAGTGACTGACTCCTTTGCAAGCTCAGGATAATAGATTTTTTTTGTTCTCATTTGGTTGTTCTTCATTTACTTCCATAATTTTGATGCATACTATAGTAGTTTGATTTAGATTAAAATTAGGTTTGGGATCTGCTTTTATTTAGACCTTGAATTAAATGCAGAAAAGATTCCCAGGATTGATTACGGTCCAGTTTAGTTCATCAGTAGTATAAAAGTCCATTTAACACACACACACACGCACATACACACACAGAGAGGGGGTATCACCCATAATTCCATATACAAAACCCACTGTTACAATGTTGTGTGTAATCGCCCAATCTTAAAGCACTAGTATAATACAAAAATAATATAGTCATACATAGCTTAACAATAGGGATACATTTTGAGAAACGTGTTAGATGATTTTATCATGTGAGCATTATGGACTATACTTATATAAACCTAGATGATATTGCCTACTACATACCTAGGTCATATGGTATTGGCCTATTGCTTTGAGGCTACAAACCTGTATAGTATGTTACTATATTGACTACTGTAGGCAACTGAAACACAGCGGTTACAATTTGTGTATCTAAACATTAATATATCTAAGTGTAGAAAAGATACAGTTAAAATATTGTATTATAATCTATGTGACCACCAAAGGAAAAAGTGGTTGTGCCATAGAAAAACTATAAAATTAGATAGCATATGACATAAGAAGTAAAGAATGTAAGTGCTTTAGCTATTTAGACATAAAAACAATTATTTCCTTTTGGTTAGATTAAGGGAAGTAAGTCTTCATGAAAGTATTAACGTTTGAACTGGACTGACCCAGGAAATTTGGGCTGGGCACCAAATAACATTTTTCTTGTTGTTATTGTTGCTGCTGCTTTTCTATTGTTGTCTAATTATTGGCATTTAAAATCTCATTATTCTGAATTCAACATTTTAATTGATCTAACCCTAATTTTTTCCCCAGATTGAGAGTTTGTACCACATTTAGAAAGGCATCATATCTTTCTATGATCTATTTTGAAGTGATTCTTGTGTAAAATGGCTTTTTTTAGGGGGCTCGCTCGGGTGATGAATATTCCTATTGAAACCAGTTTTTCAGATGCCCATGGGTTCTCATAAAATGAGGACTATTTTAGGCTTTTATTTTCTTTGCCCCATTGCATTGTCCATCTGTCAAAGTTCATCAAAGCCAAGAGCTCGTACTTCTGCAATGAATCTAAAAAAGCAGGTCCAAGAAAAAAGATCTGTAGAGAATGATAAAACATTCAAACCTGTTATTTTAAAAATCAATATTCAGCATATAATCATATATATATAAACCTTTAAGTGATATTTTGGTGGTAAGCAGCAAGAATTTTCAATTAGTTAGAAGCACAATCTTGGGGGCTTCTGGTTTCATCTCAGAAACATAAAAAGCTGCAAATAGCACCATTCCTATCTTTATAACAAGGAAAAAGCTGGATAAACAGCAAGTTAATGACTTTTATTAGAATCATCAGGGAACTGGGGATGCAAGGCTAACAGCTAACATAAAATAGAGAGAGGCCACTCACAGGGGCAGGAAAACCTGAGCATTTGCTTATCTGAGTCAAATTTCACCTAATGATCTAGAAGCCTGTAAGCAGATATTTTGGAAAAAATAGCTAAAAGTAGATTGTGGGTTATTATGAGCATGGTGCCTCTCATGGACAGAGGGGTCTTTGTACACTCCTGCAGGGTTTTACTCCAGAAACCCACTAGGTGCCAACAAAAAAGATTTGATAAAATTCTGAGAAAGTTCTTTCATGATGCCAACAGTGGAAGAGAAGTGCTGCTACTACCAAAACTCAGCCAAGACCCATGTCCCCTATCTCCCCTAAGGAATAAGAGCATTAATCTGGACAGGGGACAGCATCTATACCTGTAGCCTGAGGGCATTGGTGAAACCCCATAACAGCTACAGTCAGGGAGTAGAGATAACTGGTGGAAATCCTCCCAGGCCCATCTCCCATATTGCCATTAAAAATCACACAATATAATTTACTGTTTGAAAACCAATGACTGAAATTTACCACAACAACAAAAAAATGAAAAGTCATGTATTTTCAATTGACAAAGCATTTGACAAAATGCAATACATATTCATAATAAAAATTCTCTGCAAACTAGGAATACAAAAAAAGTCTTCATTTTGAGAAAGGGACTTTAAAAAAATTTTTTTTTACTTTACTTTTCTTTTCTTTACTTCAGAATATTTGGGAGTACAAACCGCCTGAATCAGAGCTACAAGCGTGCCCATCCCTCAGACAGCATGCACTGCACTCCTTAGGTATGAATATACCCATCCTCCTCCCCCCGCCCACCCACCACCTGCCTGATCCCTGATGAATGTTACTTCATATGTGCACGTAAGTGTAGATTGATTAGTATCAATTTAATGATGAGTACATGTGATGCTTGTTTTTCTATTCTTGTGATACTTCACTTAGAATGGGGTCTATCTCCATCCAGGTTAATACAAGAGGTATTAGTTCACCATTGTTTCTTATGACTGATTAGTACTCCATGGTATACATATATCATATTTTATTAATCCACTCATGTATTAATAGGCACGTGGGTTGTTTCCACATCTTTGCAACTGTGAATTGTGCTGCTATAAACATTCAAGTGCAGATGTCTTTTTTGTAGAATGTTTTTCAAATTTATGAAACAATGTCACTGAAGGTGGTGGAAAGGAGCTGACCTAAGTAACCGTAAATGAGTAAGAGCAGTGGCAAAGGAAGCCGTTTGCACCTACAGGTATATGTGTTAACAATTCTAAAACTACTGCACATGTATACTAGAACTAAACAACTAAATAAATGAATGACAGACAGTTGGATCTACATTCCTTACTGTCAGAATGGAAAGTTACACAGAATCAAGAAGAGGCTGGAATGACCCATCTGGTAATGGATTAGAGTTATAGTTGTCAGTATGAACTGATGATTAGTAACTAGAGATACAGATGGCTACATATAGAAATATTTAAGGATATATGTATGTACATATGCATATATTTGTGGACTGAGAGAGCTTAGGAGTAAAGACATTCCGGTAGCAATGGACACACATCTAGCACCAGATCTTGGTTTTTATATAATTCTTCAAAAAAAAGTATCAGAGTTTCTTGAAAAAAAAAATGGCTGAATCTATGATTTAGGTAGAAACTATACCAGATGAGCCTGGGAGCAACTTGCATTGACAGAAAATATTGAAATACTAAGAAAAAAAAAAAATGGGTGTATAGCATAAGAATACAAGAGTCAACCAAAAAAAAGCCCACAATGGCTAAAGTGGAACAATCTATTTATTCTCTATAAAAAGCCATTTTAAAGACAAAGAAATAGTTAATCTAAAGGTAAAAGAATGAAAAAAGATATACAATGGAAACACTAATCAAAGGATAGTAGGAATATTTATTCCGACAAATTAGACTTTAGGACAAGGAAAAATATCAAAGATAGAGAGGGACTTAATTATAACAAGATACATTCTTCACGAAGGCATAACAATCCCAAGTGTCTGTGTAGCAAACAATAGAGCTCCAAAATACATTAGGCAAAAACAGGTAGATATGAAAAGAGAAATAGACAAATCCACAATTATAGATAAAGACTTCAACCTTCCTATCTCAGTAATTAATAGAACAGATAGGCATAAAAATTAGAAAGATTATAAATTACCTAAAAACACAGTTAACCAACTTGACCTTATTGATATAGAACACTCAGGCAAAACAGAATGTGAATTCTTCTCAAGTGACCATGGAGCAAGCACCAAAATAGGCTTAACACATTTTTAAAAATAGAAATTAGGCAAAAGATCTTCTTGTATCATAAAATAATTAAATTAGAATTTGATACAAAATGTTCAAATTTTTGGAAATTAAACAACACAGTTTTAAATTATGGCACAAAGAGAAAATCTCAAAAGGAAGGGTTTTTTTTTTTCCCCAAATACTTTGAACTAATTAAAAATTAAAATACAGATGATCAATATTCACTTAGCAGGAAATTTATATCATTAATTGCTTATGTTAGAAAAAAGAAAGGTCTAAAGTAGGTAATCCAAGCTACCACATTAAGAAACTATAAAAGAGAAGCAAATTAAACATAAAGCTAAATGGAAAGAAGAAAATACTATGATAAGAATAAAAATAGCTAAAATTGTAAACAGGGAGACAATAGAGATACATAATAAAAGCAAAACCTATTCATTTGATAGAACAATGAAATTAATTACTTTTTAGCCAGTATGATTAAGAAAAAGATAGAGAAGACACATATTACCAATATCAGGGATGACAGTGAGAATATCACTTCTGATCCAAAAGACTTAAAACATAGTAAGAGAATACTATGAATACTTTTTTGTTCATAAATTCAATATCTTTGATGAACTGTGACATTGAAAGTCCCAACTACCTATATTGATTCAAAAAATTACTTAAATGCTATTAGGGAAATTGGTTTGTATTTAATATATTTCCAAAAACAAAGACAAATCACCTCAAACCTAAGTAATTTCACAACAAATTCTACCAAACATATTCAGGAAAAATCATAGTAATTCTACACAATAGTTTCCAGAAAATAGAATAGGAGGGAGAACTTTCAAAATTACATCATAAAGCCAACATCACCCTCATACTAAAATCAAATAGTTATATTTCAAGGAAAGAAAACTAAACAGCAACATTCCTCATAAAAATTGCAATAAAATGATAACAAAATACATCCAGTAGAATATAAAAATATATAAATATAGAACATCATGACTACATGGGGATTATCTGTGGCATGCAAAGATGGTTTAACTTTAAAAAATCAGTCAATATACTTACTGTTTAAGAATTCACCAAATTAAAATATATATAAATATACATATATATAAATATTCAATCTTAATAGATGTAGAAAAAATTGAAAAAATTTAACATTCCATCCTGATAAACACTCTCAACAAATGAGAAATAGAAGGGAAAGCCCTCAATCTAATAAAAGACATCTGCAAAAGAAACCTAGAGCTAACTTCATACTTAATGATGAGAGACTAAGTATTTCTCTTTATAATCAAGAATACAACATGGAGGTCCTCTTTCATCACTCTTTTCAACATCATACTGAAAGTTCTAGCCAGTTCAATCAGGCAAGACAAGAAAAAGAATCCAAACTGAAAGGAAGATATATAACTATCCTTATTTATAGATAATGTGTTTATATATGTAAATTGTGTACAGATTTGTACATATGTATATATGATTACAAAGATTTTACTTAAAAGTTTCCAGAACTAACAAGTTAGTTTAGCAAAGTTGCTAGGCATGAGATCAATATATGAAAGTCAATTCTATTCCTATATAAAAGAAATGAAAATTTTATTTGAAATAAAATCCAATACCATTTACATGAAAACTATAAAAAGAGAAGTAGTTAGATGTAAATTTAACAAAATTTGCAGCATCTTTGTGGTAAAATACATTAAGCACTGATGAAAGTTACACTGTATTCGTGGATTTGAAGATTCAATGTTAATATGATGTCCCCAATTGATCAATATGTTCATCATCATTCTACTCAAATCCTAAAAAGCTTTCATGTAGATATTGACACACTGATTCTAAAATTTGTATGGAACGCCAAAGTAAGTAAAGTAGCTAAAACTATTAGGAAAAGAAAAATAAAATTGGAGAATTCAACTATATGATTTCAGTTCTTACTATAAACTTGCAAAACTTAAGACAGGGTAGTAGTGGTAAAAGGAAAAATATAAATTAACAGGACAGAATAGAAAGTCCAGAAATAGACTTACACAGGGATAGTGAATTGATTTTTGACAAAGATTCAAAAGGAATTCAATGGAGAAAGGATAGTCTCTACAACAAACTGGAAAAATAAGACTTCCATATGCAAAAGAATGAACCTTGATGTATACTTTGCACTCTATGCAGAAATTATCTCAAAATGGAATTATCAAATCCAAATCATAAAAGTAGATGAAATATAGACAAAAAATATGTTTGATCTTGGGTTTGGCAATGGGTTCTTAGATACATCATCAAAAGTACAAGTTATAAGATTAAGAAAATAAAAGGCATACTCTAGATAACCTGGACTTCATTTTATTTTTTAAAAAAATAATCTGAGAAAGGCACTGTTGAAATGACAAGAGACTCAGAGAAAATACTTGTAAATCATATACTGGACAAAGAACTTATATCCAGAATATAGAAAGGAGTCCTAAAACTCATCAATAAGAAAACAACCTAACAAAACATGGGAAAGAATCTGAACAGACATTTCACTGAAGAAGATATAGGGATGGCAAATAAGCCTTTGCAAAGTTGTATGCTATCATTTGTCCTTAGAGAAATCCAAATTAAAACTACAATGATATACAACAGTTTGCTAAAATTAAAAAAAATGATTATATAAAATGCTAATGAGACTAAAGAATAACTGAGAATTTTCCTTTGCTGACAGTGAGAGGCTGAAATGTTACACTCACTTTGAAAGAGACTTTGGAATGTTTTTCAAGTTGACCGTACACTTACCATCAGATTCAGCAATCTCACTCCTAGGTGTTTATCTAAGTGAACTGAAAACATATATCCATACAAGAAACTATACATGAATTTTTATAGTAGATTTATTAATAATTTCCAAAAACTGGAAACAACCAAGACCTTCTTTAAGAGTTGAATAGATAATAAACTGTGATACATAAATAAATGGGAATAGTACTCAACAATAAAACATAATGAGCTATTGATTTACATAACATCATGGATGAATCTTAAATGAATTCTGTGAAGTGAAAAAAAGCTTACCCTCGATGATACATGTTACATGATTCAATTTATACGACATTAAGTAAAAAAAGAACAAAGTTGCAGGGTCAGACTGTAGATCTGTTTTTGTGAGGAGTTGTGAAAGTTAGAAGTGATTAACTACAAAGAGGCTACACAGGTGAGTTTTTAATGTAATGTAACCATTCTTTTTAGTCCTAGTCTGGTAGATAAATATCTCTATACATTTATCAAAGCCCATAAAAATGTACATCTTAAAAAAAGAAACTTTATCATATGTCAAACTTTACCATAAAAATAAGTCAACCAGGATCTTGGGGGAACCTAAGATGGATCTAACTATATTACAAATGTGTGACTTAATCCCACTAAAGGTGGTGCAGAATAACAGAGCTGACCTAAATAACATTGGAAACATTCTTTTTTACTGTATACTGTAAAGCTTATGCCAAAGGAACTGCAGATAAACACAGTACTCTAGTGTATAATTTGTTTTTTACAGGGGTACAGTTAGCAGTTCTGGAACTCCTTTACATATATACTAGGGCTGAATAAAGAAGTAAATAAATTGTAGATAATGGGAGCCAGGTTTTTTTTCTTCCACAGAAAGAAATTAACAAACAAAAGAGGGAATGAATCCTGCAGTGCTGAAGTCCAGATGTCAGAATGAACTGGTTTTTATTTTAAGGTATATACAAAGAGAATAGAAATAAATATTGATACTTATGTATAAAGAATGTGTTCACATATACATTTGTATGTGTGTGTGTATATATATATGCATGTATTATACTATATATGTCATAGTAAATTATATAAAATTTACTATATATAAGATTAACTCTTCATATGTTTATATGACTGTAGATATATATGCATATGTTCATGTTCATTTATGCATATATGTATATATGTTCATATATATGAGCCTATATATGAAGACATGCACTCATATATACACAGGTTATAAAATATGAAATATTCAATTTCCTTAAGTACTAAGTTGGACAGTTGATATCTCTGACATTTCACTTTGACACTTCTTATTTTATTTTTATTGTGAAGGTACATACTCGTCTTTCAAACACACTGTGTTTGAAACACAGTTGAAAACACACTGTTTTGGCTTGTGATTATCTTTCAAATTTTTTTTGGAGCAATTTTAGTGAAAGCATGGATAAGCCAAAAATTCGGGTTATTTTTGAATATGAGTTCCATCGTGGAACCAATACAGCTCAGACAGCTCAAAATATCAACAGTGTTTGGGAATGAAGTGGCTAATAAATGCACAGTACGTTGATGGTTTGAGAAGTTCCCTCTGGTGATTTAAATCTTGAAAATGAGCTACGTGGGTGACCTGAGACCAAGTTGGATAATGATGAGCTGAAAGCTGTAGTGGAAGCAAATCCATCTTGACTTATGTGTGAATTAGCAGCAAGGTTTGAGGTTATTATTCCAACAATATTGGACTGTTTGAAACAAATGGGAAAGGTAAAGAAGCTGGATAGATGGGTACCGCATGAATTAAACGAGCATCAAAAGAGAAATCGTCTCAAATCTTTCCTTTCTTTGCTGTCATGACATAAAGGTGAACCATTTGTATACCATGTTGTTATGTATCATGAAAAATGGATTCTTTTTGACAATTGCAAGCATTCGGCACGATGGTTGGGTAAAGATTAAGTGCCGAAACACAGTCCAAAACTGAATTTTCATTAAAAAAAGCTATTGGCGTCTGGTGGGCCGGCACTGGTATCATCCACTACAGCTTCATGAAACCTGGCCAGTTACAGCGAATGTCTACTGCAACCAATTGGCTGAAATGATGAGGATGCTTGTGATTAAGCAGCCAATATTTGTCAATAGAGATAGGACAATCCTCTTGCAAGATAACACTTGACCAGGTGTCGCATAAACAGCACTGCTCAAACTACAGAGGCTAGACTTGGAAACTCTCTGTCATCCATCATATTCACCAGACCTTGCCCCAACTAACTACTACTTCTTCCAGGCTTTGGACCACGTCTTTCAAGGAAAAATATTCAATTCTCCACAAGTTGCAGAAAACACCTTTAGTGATTTCATCGCCACTTGCTCTCCAGGTTTCTTCGCTGCTGGCATAAACAAGCTACCATTAAGATGGCAAAATTATGTTGATAGTTTAGGTGTACCTTTGACTAATTGCGTGGCTTCTTGTTTTGAGATATAATAAATTATACTTTTGATTCAAAATAAGACATTTCATATTTAATAATCTAATGAATTATACATATATAATTTTATATATTTTAGTAATTTTATATATAAATCATAAATTATTTGTGACAATTATATATATACTTATATATTTTATCATATATAAAATGTACCATATCTTTTCACTGAGTGTGTCTGGAAAAGGTGATTCCCAAATAGCCTTGATATGAAAATACCAGTCTCCTATAAAGAGAATGCAGGGCCCCTCAGAGAAATGTCTTATTCTAGGGTGTGCAGATGTACAGAGAAAATACAACATATGTTTGAAGTATCTGTGATATCTGAAAGTAAAGAACTACTAAAAAAATAGTAAAGAAAAAAAAAGAGAGAATAATGGGAATTGACAAAAGGACACATGAGCCATCCTGAAAGAGTTCCCAAAGGCCAAAGTTGGCATGATTTGAACAACAAAATGACTAAAGATATTATTGAATTATAACCAAAGCATAAAATAAATATTCTGGGGTTCATATTAAAATTTAAAAATGACAAAAATAAGTAAGTATTGAGGGAGAAGGGATAAAACATCCTTATGGAATGGAGTAATTACGAATAATATATGCAGTTACTCTCCTCTGGGCTGGGGAGGCAAGCTTAATTCCCCTCTCCTAAAATGTGAAGTTGACTTAGGAATTCGCTACAAAGAATGAGTATGAAAAGGGAAAAATAATGTTACAATGAAAAAACCTGGAAGATATCACTTTAATCTGGTATTTTTGTGGTATTTTCCTCAAAAACATGTAACCCTAGTCTATTCATAAGAAAACATCAGACAAACTCAAATTTTGAGATAGTCTACAAATTACTTGGTCAGTAAAGTCATAACAGTTTTGAAGAAAAGACCGAGAAAATGTCACAGATAGGTGAAGCCTAAGGAAGCTGGAGTCCTAAGTGCAATTTGGGATCCTGAAAGAGAAAGTAGACATTACTGAAAAAAACTGATGGATTCTGACTTAAGTCTTTAGTTTAGTTAATTGTACTGTACCAAGATTAATTACTTATTTTGAAAAATGTAGTATAGTTGTGTAAGATGCTAATGTTAGGGAGAATAAAGGAAGGGTATACAGAAATTCTCTTATGTTTGCAACTTTACTGTTAATTTAAAATTATTTCAAAATAAAAAGTTTTTAAAAATCCATAATCATGTACTATTACTTTAAAGTTATCTGTAAATACTATTTTTGAATAAGAATTTTCCATATGTGAGATGAGATTACCTCATGGGTCTATTCTTCACCTTGTTAAAACTCATCAAGCAATGCGCTCATGCTTTGCGTACTTTTCTCTAGGTATATCATACTTCAGTGAAGTCAACTGTAGAAACAATAACATAGATATCCTATTTTTATGGAGATAAAGTTAGCAGCACCATGAGTAAAGCTCCATGGAGACTAGCTCTATGAAGTAAATAATGCCCATGAAAGTTCTTCTTAAAGATGAAGGTGAGATTTAGTGTGAAACAAAATCGTTGGTGGGATAAGGAGAAATAGGAAGACCAGAATCTTAATGGGCAGAGTGAGGACAAGTTGAGCCCTCACCGAGGAGGGCAATTCTTTCCATCTACATTCAATTTTCTAGCTACACAGGACTTTCTGGTGCCAAATGATTTTCCTATTGCTTCATGAGAAGCTTAAGTCCAGGGTTCTCAATTTTCAGTGAGCATAAGCATCACCTGCGACCCTTGCTACAAATGCGGATTCCTTAGCTTAGTCCAGACTGCATTCAGGCATCTCTGGTGGCTAGGATCTGTGAATCTCCATCTGTAATGAGATCCCTAGGTGCTTCTGATGCCGCAGTCTAGCACTTTGGGAAACATTGGCTGAGACTGGGGTACATGATCAGCAATGAGTATTATGGGTACTACAATAAAGTTGGCACCAAAACTGTGAAGTTAGGAGGCAAAACCACATCATTAATTAAAGCCCTTGCAACATATCTGGAACTTAATACATGGTAGCATTTCTTATTAATTATTGACAATAAAAATCTAACTTTATATTTATACAATTACCTAAATTGAAACTTTAACTTGATCAAAAAATACAGTGTTTGGATTGGAAATAGTGATCTTCTCTTCTGAGAAAAAAAAAGTACTTGCAGATAGCTGTTAGATTATGTCATGAGTTTCACAAAAGATGCTCAATGAAATGTTGGAGAGCTTTTGCAAGTTGGAGAGCTTTCCCAACTGAAGGACATCAGGAAAGGGCCATGGGTGGTAACATTACATTCCAGTTTTAGCTCACTGGGTCGAACATTGCTTTGTGGCCTTATACTTTTGATTACTCCAGGGCTAAGTATTTCTCAAGTGCTAAGTATAGGGAGATTTAGATCTCAAACCTATTCTCTGCAATAGCATTTCTCAGGAATCCTCTAAAGAGAAAGTGACATTGCCAGGATAATTTTGAAGAACATTTTATTTAGCTACAATTCTGCTGTCATTTTCTATATGTTTGGTATTTCTCTCCCCTTTTGATTAATAGAGACATTCTCATAAATAAAAGATCTTGGTCTCTTGAAACTAACTGTCTTGCTCTCTTATTTCCCCTGTGAAGTCATAATCCCCCATTTGTGACATCACAGTCTTTCCACTGCAATCAACAGTGATGGTTCAAGCTGGGGATTAAATGCTTCAGAAGAGGAAGACTTTACAAGAGCAGAGGGACTCTCAAGGAATAAAGATCCAATTAGCATGTAAATGCCCTTTTTAATTAAAAAAAGAAGAAGAAGAAGAAGAAGCAAGCAAGGAATGAGTAGATAGTTCCAGTGATTGGAGTGGTTTTCTTTGAAGTAAGGAATCTGGTCTTCCCCTTCATTTCCTGCTCCTACTCCCAGTTCCCTGCCCCCACCTGCAGCCCCTTTCAGTGAGCGAATATTCAATGTTAAGGAAGCAGCAAAGGTGGAGAAAGGCTGTAAACTGTAAATATGGGTATTGTTCCTCTGGGCATAGTTCCTAGGCCTATTAACTTGACCAGATTTGAGGCAAAATTAGAGAAGGGGCTACAATGAGAAACGGTTGTCCGAAATCTCCATGATTTAGCCTTATTCTCCCTCTCCAATATCACTTTGCATCTACCTGCATCTCCATCACTGGCTTTGACATGTTTTGGAAGCCAGTCTTCAGTTTCTTAAAATCTCAGAGCTCTTTTCCACTTCAGAACTTCACCACATCCAGGAACTTCACTACTTCTTCCAGGAACACCCTTCCTCCACACTCTTTGCAAACCTTGTCCTGTTCATCATTCAAGTTGGAACATCAATGCTACTTCCCCTGAGAGGCCTTCATTGATCCCTTACCTCCTCCATCCGCATTAGGACCTTGATGTTTGATCTTATAGCACCTTGCTACTTTTCTAGCAAGTGCCATAATTCTATTACCTGTTCATGTGTTTGAGGTTTTTGTGCAATGTCTGCTTCCTCCACTAAGTTATATACTTCATGAATGCAAGCAAAATTTCTGCTCTAGTCACCATTACATTTCAGCACTTAGCAGAAGGCTTAGCAGATACATATAAGCATATTAAATTCCTAAACAAGCTAAATACATATGGCCATCTTTTAGGGATTATATATTATAGAAGAATGCCTGCTTTGAATAGAAGATTAGAAGGCTTCCAGGATCACATCAAAGTTTACATTTTTATAACTCCTGAAGCAACACCTGGTTGCTCTCACTGAATACCTCTGCTCTCTGGAGCTCCAGGATTACCTTATGAAATAGAAGATGAATATTGGCACAGAAGTCAATCAAGGAAGGGGGTCTCACTCTGGGGATGTATCATTTATAACTGTTTATTAGGGACATATATGTATATAGTAGGTTTACCAAACAACTTATCACCCAGTGAGGACTCTTTCATGGGAGAATGGGGATGCTAGTTAGAATTATGCTAGGACCATGCGCATAAACCAGAACTGTCTTGGGCTAATCAGGACATATGGTCACCTCACATATCAGATAACTGTGATAAATCATAGAGAATAAACAGACAAAAAAGAAATGTTACTTATCTTTAAAGTTCATAAAGTACAGTATATTAGAAAGGTAGTATATATAAGCCCGTAACTACAAAGTGATAAATTATTTTTCTTAAGAGAGTTATGGATAAAGTGCTGGAGATGTCCAGAGTAAATATCTCTAAAGAGATCAAGGATCATTTCCAAAGAATGCAAAAAGCTGTGCGCTAATAGACCAGTTCTTCAAATGACCTCACTATAATATGATATAAAAACATCAGAGCATTCTACACTAATGCCCTAAACTGACTTAACTTATGATTACAAGATCTGCTTGCATTGTGAACAAAGAGAAAGGAGCTAAGAACTCTGCACACTTCTTGTATGTGAAGTCTTATCTGTCAAACAAGACACCTAAGGGGAAGGACGATCTCCTTCTTCCACTGCCAATCTTATGCACAATCGACAATGTTTAGGCTTTCTGCAAGTGCTCAGCTATATTGTGTTGATGAATAAATTGTTTAACTGGTGCCAGGCACAAAAGATTACTTTGTTATGCTCTATAGATACAGAGAGGGATCAGTAAGATTTTATATCTTTCCTCCTTATATTTTGTAAAATTTAACATCGTAACATTTTAGTTCAGAGCATAGAGTTGATGCTCCAGAGACACCAGTCCATTAGTGGAAGTACCTATGGTAGTAAGCAGCATGAAGTTGGCCCAGATTGAGTCTGAAATTTGTCTATTAATTTTTATTCAAAGAATGGCTTTTTTAAAATTTTAAACTTAAAAAAAAAAGCCTCACAAGTCAAGTTGGACTCCAGAATATTGCAGATGAAGAAACCATAGCTCAGAAAGAAGAAATGATTTGTCTGCCACATACTCAGAAGCAGAACTATGAAAAACTGTGATATCCTGAGTTTCAGTGGAGAGTACTTTTTATGATGTCTGTCATTTTTGGGTGTCCCCATCAAGACAAGATGCATGATGTGTGGCTGTGAATTTTGTGTTTAAAGTGTAGAGCAATTCTAGATGTAAGGAAAAATATCTCTGGTACCAATGTCTCCTCAGAGGAAAAAGGAAGCCTGTATACCTCCTCTATCTTTAAAACTTTAAAAAAGATCCAGAAATGTCATTGATCTTCAACTCTCATTATCCGTGAACCAAAGGCATGAGACACCTGAACCATAAGGCAAAGCAATGAAAGCTTAATTGCTCTATAAATATATATTATATTGTATTTTTAATTTGGCTCCAAGAAATTAAGGCAATCTCAAGCATTCATGGAATTAAAGAAAGGAATTCTCTTTAAAGAAGGATGAAGAAGCACTTAGTTTAATTATTTCTTTACATTCAGCAAGTCCTATTAGGAATAGTGTTTGGGGATTTGGTCAATGCTGCTCCAGAAGATCCTTTTTCATCACCCCAAAGTGTAGTCACCATCAGCATCATAATCAGCAACAAGAAAAAATAATACAGTAATTGCCAAGATTAGTATAGATATGGGTCAAGCTCAGCTGTATGTTTATCTCTTTGTCTCTCTCTCTCTCTCTCTCTCTCTCCCCCCTCCACTTCGAAAAAGTACTGTGAAATATGTACTACTAGCTTTCCCCTTTTTGCATATAAGGAAATTGTGGCTCAAGATACAATTTCAATTGCAGAGGACATAAAGATGTAGATAAGTCAGGCTTCTCTGTCATACCTAGGCTACATGTATTATTTATGGGATTTGTAGATTGACTTAAGTGTCAATAAGCGATGGAGCTATTAAGTGCTATGAGGTTCAGAAGGAGAGGATACCTGTGTTTGCAAGAGTGGTCAGGGAAGGCTCCAGTGATGAGGATATCCTTCCTTTGCTCATGAAGCTGGGTAGATGTTCTTGAGATATGTGAGGTAGTTCCAAAAAGGTGGCCAATTGTGGGGAAATACGAGGGCTGAGATATTCGTGGTTGGGGCCAGGATGAATGGAAGATTTATGTGAAGCAAAAATGATGACAATAAAAATAGGTAAAGCACACATGTCAGTAGCTAGGACAGCTAGATGCTTGTTACGAATCTGCTGCCAACTGACTATGTGACAAGTTAACTTTCTCATCTGTAAAATAAAATAAATTTACTGAAGGACCTCTAAAATTCTTCAAATTTCAGCTAATTCTGTGACTTTATGTCATAAGGAAAACAGATATTTTAATTCTCACTTTACAGAGAAAGAAATTTAAGTCCAGAGAAATTAAATTACTTGCCAGTGTGTAACACAAGTGACAAACAGCAGAACTAGGTTTAGAACTCGGGTCTTCTGACAGCTAGACCTCAATAGGAGAATAGAGAAGAAGGGACAGTTTGGGGACATTATTTGCCACATTCATAACTCTAAAGGTAATATGGCTAAACATTTAAAGAATTTTAGTAAAAAATTTAATTACTTTCAGTAGACAATAATTTCTTATAAATCAACTCGTTTTTTTAGTACGTATATTACATGAACAGCTATTTTTAGATGTTTATCTTCCCATCTCCTGGCTTTTTTTGTTTGTTTCTGTCTTTTTCTGAGACAGAATTGGGACTGGCTCGACCACTGGGATAACCCAGGCTCAGAATTTGTTATTATTTATCTAAAATGGCATCTCTCTTTCTTGCTATTTCTTCCATACTATGTGAAAGAAAAATCATATTCCTCAAAGAAGATGTGGCAAGGTCTGTGTTTGGGAAAAAAAAAAAAAAGAAAATGAAAGAAAGGGAAAAAACAACAATGATCCTGCAGTTGTTCACAGTGAGGTTCACCTATCAGAGCTGAAAATAACCTATATTTTATTTCCCTTATTTTTAGAAAACTGCCGTGGACACAGGGGTGGCCGAGTGGCCAGCTGTGCCCTGAAATGCCTGAAGCCATCGCAATCAGTGCTCCACCGTCTGAGGCTCCCAAAATGAAACACTTTGAACACTCATTCAAAGGTGTGAAAGCATGAAATTGGCACAATGGCCAGCCACCGCAGCACTTCCCACTTTTTTGCACTGCCTTCTGCTTCCCTTGTCCGCCCTTTCTGCTCTTTGTCCCCGGATTCTGACAGTTCTTCAAACGTCTGCTTAAAGAGCTGTGGCAGCCTGGGAGAAAGCACTGGAACGTGTTCTTAGGGGAGTCTCTGTCTTGAAGGGAAGAAAGCTGAGGAAAAACAGCCGCATTCAAAAACCCTAGAAACGTTGCCCTTAGATAATGGGCCAGATAAACCCTGAGAAAGACAATGCACACACATAGATACTTTAGTGGACAGATCAATTTTTGGTTCAAATCAAAGGAACTCAGGCTTAGAACAAACCCACCTTTTTAGAGAACATCTGTGTCATTCTGATCTTACCTTTCATTTCCACCCTTTCAACTTGATTCAATTACAACAGTCCCCTTAGGATACCGGAATGGTCTCACCTGACCCTTGCGTATATTAATATATTAATACTAGCATGTCACACAGTTCCTACCAAGTTGACTTCTCAGTATTTTTACCTGATGACAAATGCTAATGCACAGCAACTTTATTTATTTTACTCAGCAGCAGTTTTGGAGAAAGTTGCCTAAAATGAGCCGGTACCCTATTGATGCATCCCAGATCATCACAAGAAATTCACTCCTCCTCTGTGACTTTACCCATTTTTCTAAGAGTTCCTTCTGTCTTTTTTACTACCAAAGTTTTTATTCAAGAATCTACTGAACACAATTCCTCCAGGAAGCTTTCCTCTGTCTCTAGTTTCTAATCATCAGTATTTTTTTCATGTGTAGAGAGATGGCATTTTGTATCATCGTATGTGTTTCTTTTATTCCATGAAATTCCTTTAATGCCCATAATTCCCCCCTGGCCCTCTTCCATTTCTTGTAGTATTCAGGACAGTGTAGGTTTTCTGCCTTAGGGATAGGAGGTCATAGCCAAATGAAGGAAAAAAACATCAATTCTCAGCATTTTAATTTCAAAATAGATTTTTAAAACTCGAAGTAGAAAAAAAGGTAAAAACTTAGTTAATATTATAAAAAATAGATGTATGAAAAACATCTTAAGGCAAGAGCCAGTATTTCTGTTCTGGGATTGCTAAATATTGAATGGGCTGGGGGAAAGATGAGCACCAGAGAGGAAATGAGAATTAGACCCTGGTGACCATCCCTAAGAAAGTATTACTACATTAGAGGTACTAATGATAATGCCAAGTAAAGAAACATAAATGCATATTACTGGTGATGCAAATGGATATTTGCTTGGTCAGAGAGCATGAGACACCTCTTGTGATCTCTTCTTTCACAGTCTTATAGCTCTCCTCAGACACAGACTACACCCAGTCTTGGATGATAGTTGTTGATGTACTTACGCTCTGCCCGATTGTAAGTCACTTGAGAGACAAGACTGTCTTTTTCATCTTTGCACCACCCATGGTAATTTATCATATCAGCTCTTAGCCAATCACAGCCAAATAAAATAAAATTGAATTTGTATTCCATAGGTTTACATTTAATAGGGCCAGATATGAAGCTGGCATGCTCCTCTGTATGTCAACCTTGTTCTTTCATGTGTGTGTTCATGTATTTAGGCATATATGTCTATGTATACATGTGTGTATGGTGGAAGGAGTAGGTCCTAGAAAAATATGTAATATTTATTTAATAAAGTCTCATTTAGGATGCTTTAGGATGCAGGAAGCAGAAAATATGCCTTAAATTAGCTCAAACAACAAAGCAAATTAAGTATCTCAATAATAGTAAGTGCTGCTGTCCATTTTTAGGTTAATTCACTGGCTCTGTGATGACATTTGACTTGAGGTTGCTTCTGTCTTTTAGTTCTAGCTTTCTCTACATGTTGTCTTTGTCTTTGTCCAATGTCCTTCATCATTACACATTGTTATTTCAGCTTTCGGTGCCACATAAAGGAATGTAACATCTAGAAGAGGAATGACCATGTCTTCCTCATGTCCCTTTGTAGGAATAATGGAACCTCTCAAAGAAGCTCCCTAGTAGACCACCCTTCACTTTTTCATTGGCCAGAAATGGTCCATTGGCAAATTCTAAATTAGTCTCTGGCAAAGGCACTGGGACTACAAGTTGCTTAAATCATAGGGAATTATTCAAATCACTCTGCAAAGGCCTGGACACTCCAGAAAATGGTGTTTTGCCTGCAGGAAGAAAAGTGTAATGGTAACAATGTCTGATAAAATAATAATAATAACAATAATAATGGTAACTAACATTTGTTGAGTGGTTACTCTATTTGAGGCACCGAGCTAAACTGGCTA
The DNA here is from genome assembly GCF_041146395.1 of Eulemur rufifrons. Classification (NCBI taxonomy): domain Eukaryota; kingdom Metazoa; phylum Chordata; class Mammalia; order Primates; family Lemuridae; genus Eulemur; species Eulemur rufifrons. The sequence continues at coordinate 28,244,062 of NC_090987.1, read as the reverse complement.
TTACAGTACCACACTTAATAAACACAGCAACCCTACAACAGATATGCATACTGAAACTCACACAGTTGAATAGACATGTCTGAGGTTACACAGATAATAAATGACAAAAAGGAGATTTAAAGCAATGGCTGCCTGTCTCCAAAACCATTACCATTTTGGTGTTCCAGAATGGAGGATATGAAAGAACACACTCTTTTGAAGCCTATGAGTTTGGATAGAGATGTGTTTTATGAGTTCATTGAATAATTTGATAGAGCCACCAATGGCCAGTTCCTTTAACTTATAATGGGCTTATCTAAACATAGTACTTGCTAATTGTAAACTTTCTTATAATAGAAATATAAAAGCTGCTTCCAAATCTCTCTCCCTACCTTCCCATTAATGATCTGTTTAAGAGTCACTCAAAATCTAGATTTCTTTTCAATTAAGCTGAGTTAGAGTAAGCTAGAAACTGGGCATAGCAGATGATTCAATCTGTCTAAGGCATGAACTTAAGAAATTTGAGCATGACTCATTTCTTCTCAAAGACAAATATTACCATTAAGGAATAGCAATGCTGTATCCTCAGTTCTTTGCAAGTTGCCAAAGGAAGCTTCCACTGAATTGCCCATCACTGGAGCTTCAAAATGGAGCTCAGATCTCATTTTAAGAGGATATAATCAATATATGTGGGTTTCATTTAAGACCAAACTCATACAGCTTTATAAAATATTTTGAGTTTCAAGCTGATCTCCCCTGTACAGCGCCCCTCAAATCAAAATACAAGGGTTATTTCATTCTTCCTGCCTAGGCATGGCTTTATCTCTCCTCTCTAGTTACTTAGCAGTTGAGAACAAACTTTCCCTCAATGTTGCCTTCTTCATGGCTTCTATCTCTAAGTCCTCTAGCAATTCCAGAGTTTTATGTAAAGATATAAGCCAGTTCTCCAATCTACATTGATACATTGTTGTATAATCATCCAATGTGTGGAAAACAGTGCTTATCTATCTACATCCCAAAGCTCTGAGGGGAGAGACCAGATGATATTCTCTTCCAGTTATTACCAACTATAATGCCTGGCAAACGCCTGCCCATAAGAGGTGTTCTATAGAAATCTTTTCTAATTGGTCGTAATCTACCTTTTATTTAATTTAGCTGTCTCCATCTTGGGCTGGGACCGTATCCTGAGGTAGTAACACACAGCAGTGTGGGCAGGGAGAGTGTGATGAGTGGATTAGATAAATTCAATACTACCAGAGAAGAAATGGCCTGGAAATGTAAACTATTGTGCATTTACCAATCATCTTCTGTAGTACAAAATTTTGCTCACTATTTTTGCTCACTATCATCTGATTTCCTTTCTCCTTTATTTTTCATTTCTATCACATGTATTTTTAGCCCAATGACAGACATTACCCCCTATTCAAAAGGGAAACAAATATTCTTAAAATGAAGGCAAGTATACCTGACAAAAGTATCACTCTGTTTTACTCAACTGAAATACTAAAGGATGCAAGTGAAGAATATATCTATCAGCTACTGGATGCACTGATGAGATAAAAAATTCAACATATTCACTTGCCTCCATCTACTCTTTTCTGTGGTTCTGTGGCCTCAAGCTGCTTACTGCAAATTAGATTTTGCCTTAATATGCTAATGTTGAATAAGGGAATTGGGCTCTAAATAATTAAGTTGTGAGAAGTGCAAAACTAAAGCAATCTATTAATACAATATGAACATCCCTTGATTATATTTGCAGAGTGAATTTACCTGATTTAAATGGTGAATTAGAATTGAAAGGTAAATTGAAATTTAGAAGAAAATGCGATAATAAACTGCTAGCATCCTTTTTTATTTTTATTTTTTTTTCCATTTTGCTGTTTCAGATGTCAGAGCCTCCACTCAGTCATACGACTCAGATAAAGGCACTTTATGATCATAAGGACACCAGAGGCGTCTCTTAATTGATAGACTGGCTTTTACAACCATTATCCATTCTCAGTCCTCTTCCTACACCTGCCAAAGGAAACAATTCCATTGCATATAATAGTTATTATTTTGTAATTGTTCTTGTAAATTCGTGGACTGGTGTTTTATTGCATGAGAAGTTGAAATCCTGTAACAGGTATCACGGCTTGCTTTTTTCACTTGCTGATCCTCATGGTAAAGCCAGTAGGAGTCTCTGAGTTAATGTCTCTTCCCTGTGCAGCCCTCTAATGGGAACTCACATGGGTGTGTAGTGTCTTGAACATCACACCAATGAGTTTTACTTTACGAGACATTTTCCAGGCACCCGGGAAAGAGTTTGATAAAAACAAAGAACTAAACCCTTTGCTGGAATAAGAACCCTAACTGTGGATGAAAGCAGAAGGTCAGCCCAAGCATGAAGACCACAGAAAGCATTGGGCCTTGGTGCTGAGGGTCAGGAGCTGTCCTCTCAGATGCAGGATACTTCAGGGTAAGTTTTAACTGGGACCTGAGAAACTGTATGAGATGGGAAAGGGGAAGGGTTAGATCTTTGCCCACTAATTGCTAGGTTGAGCTTGCAGGGATGATGACTCTGTCTTGAAGACCACCCAAAGAGGGCCCCTAAGGCTATTGACTCTTTTCCTGGGTAGGGCTGAGACTGTAGGTGGGACAACTGGTGGGCTTCAATATGAAATGGGAAGTGGAGCCAAGGAAGGCAGGGACCCGAAAGAAAAGAAAACCAAGGACAGGTAGGGAAGCAACCAGTGCAGGGGCTTCAGAGACCTGCTGGAACAAAGGCTTGCCCTTGGGAAGGCAAGTCAGGCCCTCTTTGGTGAGCAGATGAATATACACACACCGAAAACCCCTGACTGTGAGAAGGTTAACGGAGGGGACAGCAAAGTGAAAAACAACCAAATGAATAAAAGTCAACCAAATAAAGAGTCATAAATATTTCCTGAATTTCTCATATGGCTCATGTTATCCAGTCTGTTTCCTTGAAAAATTGAATTATGATTCTTGAAAAATCACAGCCTTATTGTATTTTTCCATGGCCTTGCCTTAATAGATGGTGAATCGTTAAGTAGCACCTGCTGAAGACAAGCACCCTTTGCAGTCACGGTGCATTTTCACCCAGTGAACTGCAATGAAGCCCATATTTTTGCTTCCCAATCTATCTCATTAGCCGAGATTTGAAAAATAACTAACGATAAAAAGTTTCACATTTGCAGGTAGAGACTTAATAAATTTACCTTTCCTGACTTGTAGACTGGAATTTGTGAGTGGAAAGAATATGATATATGGAATCAGAAGGCCTGAGTTTGAGTCCTATCTCTGTTTCTCTCATTTTGTTTTGTTTATTCGGTGTGAACACCTGGGTCTCCTTAACCACATTTATAAAATGAGGTTAATATTAACCACTTCACAGACTTGGGGGACTAAGATGAAAGAAAATAAAATAAAGTTCTCATGATATAAGATACACACACATACATGCATATGATGTTTACATATACCATCCATTCACCACGTGTACTTTAACCTTTTGAAGAGTTTTTCTAATGAAGGGCACTCGGAGTACTTCCTGCATCTGATGGAGTGCTCACCTTCAACTCTCAATCAGTATCGAGTTATATTGTTTATTATGATCCAGAGGACACCACGTAGCCCTGTACTAACAAGAAAGAAGCCGTCTGTGGTAGGCAGCTACCAGCAACCTCCCTTTATTCTCTCTTCTACCTCTGGTATTCAACAACCCCAAGTCAATTTTGTTATTCCATCGGTATTAATATAGTATGCCTCTACTTAAAAACTCCCATTAGTTCCTTATTTTCTACAAAATAAGGTTGAAATAAAGATCTCACTCTTTCTAGGAAACCATCGTTGAGTACCCCATGAACATACTACTTTGTTCTACTCTGAAGTCACATTTGTACAACTCCTGTGATGCTATCACATTTTCTTTTCTTTTTTTTTTTTATTTTGCTTGTTTTTCAGCTCATTAAGGGGGTACAAAAGATCAGGCTATATACATTGCCCATGCCTACATGATGAGAGTGATGTGCACTGTCTAGGGAATGGACACAACTAAAGCTCAGACTTGGGGGGATGGGGAGGCATGGGCAATGCTATCACATTTTCTTCTCCACTCCAGCTACTTGTTCCTATTGTATTTTTCTGGGGAAAGCAGAGCTTGTGTCTTCGTCGTGTGTATTATCTCCAGCATCTACTCTATTACCTTGCCAATAAAAGTCCCTCTGTCATGTTTGTTGACATTAACATTAATGATAATTCTGTGCAAGACGGAAACGACATGCAGTTCTGCGCCTCTATCTCAGGTGCTTAATGAATCCTATGATATGACTGAAAGAGGAGGTAAATTATCCATAGAGTAAACAGATTATTTTCTCTCATTTCCCCATATAGATACAAAAGTCCTTTGCATTTATTTCAGAGAGAGAGACAGTCAGACAAACAGACAGAACAGAGAGTGAGAGAGAGAGAGAGAGAGAAGAGATTGAGAGGGAGAGAGAGAGGAGAGAGAGTGATTGCACTTTAACAAAGGTTCCTGCTGTGCTGGCCTTATCATCTGAAGGATGAAGGCATGCCATTTCCGCTACTAAAGGTTTTTCTTTTTTAATTTAATGTCATCATTACCAGCTTATACTCTTTAAGGCTTTCTTATTCACGGGAAAATGAGGGAAACAGGTATCCAAAGATCTCAAAGCCACATACATTTATGCCTAAAATCTTCACCCCCAGAATCAGTGAAATGGTCTGAATATGCAACCCAAAAAGGTCAAATTGGCCAAGAATATAATTGGACCCAACATCACATTGTAATTAAAGCTACAGAAGGTTCGAACACGCCACTTCTCTTTCTCTCAAATGCAGAGGGAAACTGCGGGTTTCACAGACCAGAGGAAAATGCACTGATTAATTACACGGTGATGTGATATTATTCCTGCCAGGATAGTCCCTCTGAAATGTCAGAAGGATTAGAAGTGCCACATCTTCCTCCCAGACTCTAATCTTAAAGGGCCCTAGGATGAAAACACAGCAATTACTTTCATAGACTGTGTCAATTTTACAATAGAAAAAAGAGCGTTCCCAACAGCAAATAATTATAGCACTGCTTAATGATTGATTTAACATAGAAAACCCATCTAATTCCTTTTGTCATTACAATCTACAGTACTAACAATCTAACAATGCCGCTTTCGTGGATAGACATTACATTAGCATTAAGAATAATGCTAATACAACACACAGTTTAACTTGTTATATTTTGAGTTGGCAATGCTCCCCCATACACAGTTATTAGTGAAGCACACCTTCTGCGTGAGACCAACCAGCTGAGAATTTGCTTTTCAGCATCTGTGCGAACGCAAAAGAGCATTGTGACCCAAAGTAGTCTCCTGCATATTTCATACAGCAGGAGAGAATGTGTTTTCTGTTTTCCTAGAATATAATTCCAAAGACTGAAAAAACATAAGCTCTAGCAAATCGATTCATGATGATTCTAAATGGATCCCCTATGTGGATGACATGCAAATGCAAGTCTTGCAAAAGATTACCTATGGAAATCTAGCCAGTCTACAAGTCAATAAGCATATTACATTCTAAAGAAAAACAAAACAAAACAATCATGTGGGCTCTGTGGCTTTCTTGGGCCAAGTGTTATAGCCGACAATAAGATCATTGCAGAATACTTACAATAAAATTAGGAAAAGCAAAAAGAAAAAAATAAATAAATAAAAGGTGGAAAATTACCTTCCTCTACAGTATTCCTCGGGAAATTATATGGGTGATAAAGAAGTTTCCGGACCCTGGTCCTGTCACCACACTGGGAATTAGTTTCAGGCTGCCTAAATACCAGATTCCGTCAGAGGTATTACTGATTTATCCATTCCATAAATTATAAATATTAACTGAAAGTCTAACTGTGCTGGGTGATGGGTAAACCAAGACAAACATAGGAACCACACTTCCCATACTGCTGAACAGCTGTGGTGGATGGACTCAAGTTCAGGGGGCATTAATATGTACATCATTGTGTTGGCTCTGCAAGAACCACCTGGGGAATTTGTCAAGATGTGGAGCTCCTGGTTCCATCTTTGTCAGGTGCAAGCTGTGTTTTGAAGTTTGCAGAAAGATCAGTGTATATCTAGGATGCTTAGGTAGCCAGACTATCTACATTAAATCTAGTCTCATGCCTGTATCAGATGTATCACATTTGTCAAGAGAACTAATCTCTTTGTACCTCATTTACTCATGTGTAAAATGGGAACAACAAGTGAGCCCCCAACCTTCTCCCCAATAGGCTTTTTGTGAAGGGCCAACTGAATTAATTCATGGAAAGACCTTAGACTGGTACCTAGCACAGTATGTGTTAACTATTGTTGCTATCATCCTTGGTAGGACCAATCTTGCTGTGCTTCAGTGTACATTAATATTTTGATTCTTACTCTGTTTCATAAGAATTTTCTAACTTTCAGCAGATCAATCATATTATTTCCTTTGAGAAGAGAATAAATAGATATATCAATTCATGTATTAATTCCATTAGACTCATTTTTTATTGAAAATATACAATTCAGAATTCTGTTTTCCATTTTGGTCTCTAGTGAAAACAGTTGGCAATAGTCTGTTCCTGACAGTTTGATATTCTCTGGAAGTATCAAGATATTAAATCCGGTGACTATGAAACATGCATATGAACACACCAAGTCATTACCACTAAAAAACTGTGAGTCAGTTTCCAACCAAATATCTCACTGTTGCTCTCAAATTACAACTTCATCTTTAGTGCTATTAATAAAAATAATAACATAATATTTTTGGGTGTATGAATTATTGTGATAGGGTCCCCTCTTCTGTCCCAGAGGAAACCCTTAGTAGCTTGGGGAAGGATTGACAGTGGGATCAGAGAGTCGAGTTTTCCTCAGGCTGCCAACTGTGGAGTTATTCGTGCCTGCAGAAATTCACATGGGTTCATTTCTCTGTGGACCATATCTTTATGTATCTCAATTTCTCTTTCTCTCTCGATTTCCTTCTCCTTCCCTTTGTTCCTCTCTGGCTGCTTCTTTCAGTTTCTTTCTCCCTCTGTTCTGCTTTTAGCACATGGGCTTGTCTTTCAAGTCCACACAGTCTCTCCCAAAGAAAATTTCATTTCTTCGCACAGGTGAGGAGGAAGATGGTCCTGAGATATTTTCTGGTGTCTTATAAGCCTGGGTTCAAAATTTTGCCAAATGCTAATGGAGAGATTTGGGAGACAGTGAAATCAGTCCTTATATCCTTGAGATTCCTACGAATGAAGGGAGAGTAGGTGTTATAATTTCAGTTCAGTTTCCACATTAGAAAACTCAATGGCTTTAATTTACTCAAGATGCAAACATTGAGTATTCTCAGAATACATCATGTTTGATTAAAATATATTCACCTATTAGCATGATTTTGATATTGACCCTTTCAATGAAATAAGAAAAGAAAGATAAGGGAAAAAGAAGAACTCTATCACATGGAGAAGTCAACTCTTTGCATCTTTCATTAGCTTTCTTTCCCCTCTTGGAGTGGTAATGCCATTTTTGATTATATTATATTATTTGGAAATCAAAATCCTCCCATTACCTTGGAGAGAGATGGGTATATAGATTCCCAGGTCATCCTATCCCTCTTTCTTCATTGAAAATTATAATTTCCAAACACATAGGTCAGAAAAATCCCTACCTCGACCCAGTCACAGAGTTTGGACTGAGCTAATTATTGTCATTAAATGGACTCTCCCTCCAATCCCCACCTCTCATTATCTTATTTGGATTTGTATTGGAAAGTGCTTAATCAGGTTCCAGTCCAGATCAGACTAGGATGAGGATCAGGGGACTTTTTTGGTTTATAACCTTCTTTCTTCCTAATACTCTCACATACTGTGACAACCCAAGGAGATATACTAGCCAGCTAACAAAGGAGGATTAGGGTGTTAAGGTGGAGTTTTTCAGGATGGAAAATGCACTTGTTCCTGCTTCTGGACTAGAATCGAGGGGCTGCTTGGGTGGGAGTAATACTCTAGCTTTCCAGAGTACAGCAGTTACAAATACAGCAGAGAAAATTTTTAAAAATACATAAAATAAAGACTTTTGGTTTTAACTTTGATATTTGTTTTTTAAACTCTATATAGTTATAAACACATGTGTTTATTTTGACATACTTTCCTCCTCTTGTGATTTTTGTTTTCTGCTCCAAGTAGAGTCTTAGGTTACAGGTTTGATCATCTGTGCGAAGTCCCAAGTCTGTGTAAACAAAGGTGAATCTCTGTTTTCTTTCTATTTTTCATTTTTTCCCTAACCCAAAGAGAATAACGATAATGCCATCCACCTTCCCAAGGCTTATTTAGATGACAAGATGAGATGATGTACTGAAAAAGGCACTATATGTATCATCATCAACAATCATTATCAATAGTATCACCATTATTTCACTTCAGATCACTGAGGTAAAAAGCAAAGAGTGCAAGAATGGGACTTCAAACAATTTCTGATAAGGCAAACAGTGGCTTTCAGTGGGAGAAAGATCAAATCTAAAGAGATCAACTTCCATATGGCTGTGACCTTTCATAAACACACCACTTGCCCATTTCAATAATTAATTTTCTAGTTAGGCTATTTTCCAAGTCCATCTCATTCATTCATTCCCGCATGTGTGACCTGCTCCAGTATTCTGGAAGGTCCTCCCCATCCTCTTTCCACTTAACCAGGCAATATCCATATTTCAAGACCAGTATATATCATCCTTCATTTCTTAAGGCTGATACTGAATCTTCCTTTGCATTGCTATCAGCAAGTACCCAACACACTGCCTAGGGCACAGGCATTTGTGACATGCTTCTTAAATAAATGAGGAAAGACTTAGTTCATAAGACCCTGGTATCTCAGGCCGACAAAAGCACTTTCTTTCTTTTTTTTTTTTTTTACTATTTATTTAACAACTAATCCTATAAATTCAGTTATTTTATTATATTCAAGTCCTCTTTCCCCAACTCATTTATCAACATTTTGAAGATAAAACCAAGAAAAAACCATTGGTCTTATCTTCCTAGCCGATAGTACATGCACTACACAATAAATATTTTGGAGTCATTGAAATATGAAAATGAGGATGTTGATATGAGACATCCAAAACATTTGCATTGAAAAACTGTCTAAAAATGTTCAAGGATGGCATTTCATACGTTATTAGTTTTTCATCCTCTGCTTAAACTTTGAGCTTGTATAAATTAAGAGCTAAACATTCCCAAAAGTCTGAGGAATAGTTGTGTGTGTGTGAATGTGTGTGTGTACATATGAATTGAAGACTAGTCCCTTAGACATGATCTATAGGCCTCAGTTGCTCATTTCCTCAATTTATTATTGTGACAGGAAATGTTTTAGGAACACTTGATTCTTCCCATGTTTCAGTTGATCACTCCATTAGACATATAAAATAGCCACTCCTTTCAAGAGAGGTAGGCTGTAGTTATAGATGTGTACAGATTTGGTTATCTCAAAAACTTTAATTTAGTTGTAACATGCTTTGGCTATATTTCTCAGACATGGTACTCTAGCACAGACAAGCTAAGTACATAAATGTGAAATCAAGAGGGTTTATGTCCCAGCATGGTAATACAGTTTGGCTTGGTTTCCTTCCTGAATTTGTTGCAACTTCCTGTTGAACACATGGACCTGCCTATTTGGTACTTCACAGCACTGTTAGATTTTTGTTAAGTTTTATGCTTCAGGAGGGACATAAAGTAGCAAATTTTCTCCTCCTGGGCTCTACCTTTCTAAGTATTCAAATTTACTGTAATTGTCAGAACACTTTGGAACCCCAAGTAAATACTTATAATTAATCCTACCTTTCTCTTTCTGTCAGTGTGTGGGCAGCCATTTTGAAAATGAATTAACCTAAAAGGTTGCTAACATCAACAAAAAATTTTAGAAGTGAGAAACATGGCGTCATTTAAATAATAAGAGGGAGAATACAGGAGGAAGAGAGGCAGGAAGGAGAGAAGGCTTTTCATTAGGAACATGCACAATTATAGAGAAAGAACTATTTCCTAAGAAACATGAATTCCAAGGTGAACGAACTGGCAGATCTCGGGCTGAATCCAACCCACAGGTATGCTTCAGCTAACAATGTGCTTTTTGTTTAGTTTTTTTTTTTTTAAATTAAATGTAGATATTTTAATGGGAGCTTGCTCGCTTCAGTTTCTCACAAGGCACATCCTCCATGCAGTTTATCCTTTGAGAGACACATTTATATCACCTGGCTGGCCTCTGTGGGCAAATGCCTGCTCCCCACTAATTTGTTCAGGAATAGAAATGAATCATGGAATCTGAAGGTGGTTATATGCAATGGTAAGAATATCAGTAAAGGACTTAGAATCTGCAAATTCTTGTGTCTGGTTGCTACTAATTGACTCAGTTAAGGCTAGACTCCTTGAAGTTTAATTTCTTCTCCTGATATGTAGTAAGTACTTGATATATGTTTAAGATTGGGTCAATATTCCATCTGGCAAAGTCAGGGTCTGGAGCCTGCCTGGGTTATATGGTTCAGTCTTTATTCACTAAAACACATGTGTTTTCTAGGTAGTTCCAGTGATTTTACTACTTACAGGACAACATTTTTATATAAGTCAATGGGAGAGAGGATTATGAGTTCTGTTTGAGGTCAGTGCTATGGAGCTAACTTAAACTGTGCCCATATGCTTTAATTAGAGATAGTCATTTTATTTGGGGTCATTAAGTTTCATTTTAAATTTAATTGTTCCAACCAGTGGAGATAGATTATATATACCCATTACTTCAATCAAGGTCCAGGTAAGAACATTTTTTTTCTCTTATTTTTAATATCTCAGTGTGTTTTAAATAAAGGAAATGTCGTATTAGAAAAAGTAGTTAACATGAAAGTTGCAACTGGGAAAGGTGCTATGAAGCCATCCGGTCTATTCATCTCCACAGCGATCTATTTCAAAAGTGCTTATCTCTGCTGCTATTATTACAATCGCAGAACATGACAGCACGAGGCAGATCAGAGATAAAACCCAAGGCTTCAGAGGCAGCTGGAAATAACATGGCTTATAGTGTCGTGGTCTCTATCCGCCTTCCCCTCGCCTCCGACAGCCAGCTCTAGAAAACACTGTGAGCAGAGACAATGATGTTTACTTTTGAATTCTCTTACTACTCTTTCTGCACTTCCTCTTAGTGCTCCCTTTCAGCACCAGGTCTCTTCTTCCCAGGAATCCAAGACTCTTATTTCCTCTTCATCAGAATCCATCTGCCTCCAGTTACACAATCTTTAATATCAGCATAATAAGTATCAGAAGTTTTATTTTGAACACTATATGCTTTATGCATTTTGTGTGCTGGATATTTTTGCATTTTTCCCTTTTATCACTCTCTTTCACTTTGCTCTCCATCCGGGGCTCCCTTACCTACTGGTTTTCATTTAGGTCTGACCAATGGGAGGTACCACAGCATAAGATCAGATAGTAGGAAAAAGGAGAGGATTGGGTATTTCTTTTCCTGTTCCCTTCCTGTGAGGCAACCTGCTGGCAGTAGTTACTGCTATGGTCTGAATGTCCCCCCAAATTCATCTGTTGAAACTTAATCCCATTGTGGTGCTTTTAAGAGGTGGAGCCTTTGGGGAAGTGGTAAGTCTTGAGGGCTCTGCCCTCTTGAATGATTTGTGCCTTATAAAAGGCCTGGAGGGAATTCACTCAGGCCCTTTTCTGCCCTTCCACCTTCTGCTATGTCAGGACACAGTGTTTGCTCCTTCTGCCATTTGAAGACACCTAGAATGTCGTCATCTGTGAGGAACAAGCCTTCACTAGACACCAAATGCTGGTGCCTTGATCTTGGAGTATCTGGTATCCAGAAATGTGAGAAATAAATTTCTTTTGTTTGTTAATTACTCAGTCTGTGGTATTTTGTTATAGCAACACAAATGGACTAAGACCGTTACATTCCTGTACTGAAGGCCAAAACTTGTATTCAGCAGTCTGTCCATCTATCTGTCTGTGTGCCTCTCCCTTTCTCTGTTCATTTCTCTTACTCTCTCTCTTCCTTGCCCAGTTCTGATAACTGATCTCCCTCTTCTGATCCTCCATACCTAAGGGTGGCATGACTTCCCCCTTTTGTTAGTCCTGTGGTGGTCAACACCTTGTTGGTTAGCTTTAACCCATTCTATACCTTTGTTAATAGTCTCTTCATTAAATTGGCTTTGCCTGCTCTTTAAATGGTGTCATATTCATCCTGCCAGGATGCTTAATGATGCATATTTCATCTCTTAATTTTCATCTCCTGATTTGCACCTTTGAACTTGAATGGGAAGAAGAGTCTTGCTTAGAGAGCTCCTTTGACTGCCACAGGTTTGTATCCCCATTTTATTCAGATTCCTGCTCTAATGTCACCCACTCTAAAGAGACTTCCCTGACTGATCTACACACACAGTAACATCCCTCATCAGTACTTATCTGCTCACCCTTCTGTGATTCCCTTATGGCACTTACCATCAATGTTCATCGACATGGCAATGTTCATCCAGATGCTCCCTCTAGAGTATATGCCACATGAAGCTTAGTCTGTGTTGGCTTAATGTCCATGGCTGCTCATCCTCAGTGTCTAGGACAGTTTCCAGAATATCGTAGGCACTTAACTAGGAACTTTTATGATTTTGTCTTTTCCAAGATACTATTTTACCTCCTCATAATTTGCCCTTTTTAAGAGGAGCTTTACTCGGGCCATGTGTGCCCTGAGAACCATAACCCAGCAAGGGCTGCACTATGCTCAGCAGCTGCTGGTTGTGCTGGCCCAAGGCCAGGGTTCTATCTAGGACCTTGACCCCATGACTTTCACTTGCATAAGGCCAGACCTGGTGCTGCCACTTTTTATACACGTTAAAACAATCCTGGAGAAAATGAAAAATTTCTATTATTTTACTTTAAAATTATTCTCTTCAAGATGAATGTAAGTGTAAAGTGGGAAAGGGAAAAACATATTTCAAATACATTTTAGAGAGTCGAGTGGGAAGTGGAGGTTTTTCACTCATTGTCACAGTTACTGTGATGAACTCACTGTCCTCTCTTGAGATGTGCTCGCATTTTCACTGATTGTGCAGCCAGAGCTACTTGTGGCTTCACTGTCCTCCACTGCCCCTGTCTCCTCCTAGACCTTGTCCCCCCAGCCCCACTTCCTATTGCCTGTTCTTTTCTTCCTGTGTCTCTTATGAACTGTGTGAGGCTAATGGTTGGTCTCTTACTTTTAATTTCCTTCTGCCTTTTGCTTTTATTTTCTACATTGTCAGAGAAAGGACAGTAAAGTCCGTAATCTGAGAACAACATCCTCAAGGTAAGGCAGGGACACGTCTGGATAATAGCCCTGTGAGTGACCAGAGGCAGTGTCTGTGTGTTTATAAGAGCCCCATGTATTTTTAACCAGCAGGCATCAAGGTCTATAACCACATTTTTCTAGGGGCTGTACTCAGCCCCGTGCTGGCCACACTAAAAAGCTCATAAATAACTTGGATCAGAGGAAATTGGAAAATGATGACTACACAAATACAAGGAGAATTTTTATGTTTTCCAAACCTCAGACGGCATTGACAGTTAGTTTCTCCTTGGCCATAAGTCACCATTCCTCAGAGAGCTGTTAGAACTCAGTGATGGGGTAAGAGAAGTCAGATTTGGGGAAGGGCAAGCCTCATAGGCCAGGCCAAAGTTGTGCAGTTTGCTTTTGCCTGTCCTGCATCTCCCTTCTAATACTCCTCGTAAATGCCAGCAATGCACTGATTTTCTCCCTGGTATTTGTCAAGCCGGTGATTGGATGAATTCACAGTATGACTGATGCCTTGAGTGACTGATGCCCTGAGTTAGTGCACGAGGGTTAATGATTTAAAAGTGAGCTTAACAAAACAAATACATCTCTAACTCATATTAGTAGGAGGAATAAAATGTATACTTTTGTGGAGAGGAGAATTTCCCGTAAGAGAGAGCATTTGACATCATGAAGGCAGGCACCTGTATTCCTTCATGTGAAACTTGACTTGTGCTGCAGAGTGGAATTATTCTCTGATGTCTATGAAAGAAATCATGAATGGTCCCAATGGATGAAATTGCTGATTTGGTGATGACTAAAGAGATGAGGAATGTATTAATAGAAAATCAGCCATTTTGAAAAAAGATCAACAAATGCACACTCTTGCGCATCTAAATCAGACCATGTTTTCTTCCCCCCACCTCATCCCCACACCTCATCCACAGTATTTACTCTGCCATGGAAAACACTTTGACTAGAAATAACAGAACCATTTTATCACCTGGGTTCAAATATTTTAAATACAAAATTAGGGCAGGCCTTTGAATAGAGATTTTTTTTTCCTTATAGGTTTATAGGAATTTCACATGTATTAAAAATATTAAACTATTTGTCATCTGCATTTTTCTTAATCTGTTATTTGTGTTTTACTGTCACTTATGGTGTCTTTTAATACAAAAACATTTAATTTTTCATATTCTAGTATGATTTTCTTCCTCCTTGTAGTTCCAGCATCCCTTTCTGCATCAAAATGGCTTTAATCTGGATATTACTTATCTAATGACCATCATCCTATTAAAATGTTCCATTATCTTAATTTTTAATATTTCTACGAGGCTTTCCTTTGTTAGTTTGTAGTGTTTACCTCTTTTGGTTGCTCTTACTAAGCCAAATATGTTCTGAGAATGAATGAATTCAAAAATGAATGAATGAATGTATGAATGAAAGCATTGTAGACATCAATATAGATGTTTGGGCTAAAACTAGGACACTGGAATTTATCTGTGACCATTTTATAGATATTTAGTGCAAATCATGATCATTGCCTCTCTTAAGAATACTATACTTTCTTTGTTTCAAAAGAAAATCCAGAAGCAAGGATTAACCTCAGCCAAAATGATTTTTTAAAAACTTTTAAACAAAATGAGTGCAGTGATGCATGACTAAGTCTGAGTGATATTTTCAGGATTAAAAATATTCATTAATAATGGGAAAAGAACTATCCTCACATAAAAATGAATTAATATCCCTTCCTGAATTTGTTTATGGGCCAGTGCTGCTCAAAGCTGGGATGAAGCTGTGCCTTCCCAGCCCCCATATTCTCAAATGATATTGAAAACTAGAAACTGTCTTTATTTTAGAGATGGAATTGAAAAATAAATTAATCTCCAACACAGATTTGTAACTAAGCTTAAACATGGACAGAGAGGTTATAATTTGGTGAAAACGCCCTGAATCTCCACCCCTACAGTATTTTTAAGGTGTTTGAAATTCCATAATTAAAGCCCAATACTTTTGGGTTCAAGAATTGAAATCCTTTTAAATTTCCTTGGGAGATGTTACATATTAAACCATAATCATTTAATAAAAATAATGGTGGTAGCTAACATGTATTTCAGGCTTAAGAGTTTCAAGCAAAAAACTCTTCTAAGCATTAGTGTTATCTCCTTTAATCCTTACAATAACCCAATGAGGTAAGTATTACTATCATCCTATTTTACAGATAAGGAAACAGGGATTTCCTCCTTGTGGTTAAGTAACTGCCCAGTGTCACAACTGGTGTGGGATGGAGTGAGGACTTCATCATGACACTTTACTCATTTAAATATCTATGTTAGTATAACCAATAGGTTGCATAGTGGACAAAACACAGCAGCTACTCTTATTCTGTTCTTGCCAATTAACATGGGTCAATTATGGAAGCCAGGGCTGAAGAGAGGGCTTGTCAGTAGAGACCAGCTGGAAGACTCTGGGCAATTCCAGGCCAGAAATGAAATGGTGTGGGTGGAGGGGGATATTAAACATTTTACAGTCTACAGAGGTTTATTCCAATGCAGCCTTACTGGGGCCATCAGAATTTCTGTAATGTGCACCTCAAATCCACCAGTCTTCTATACACATTATTCTCCATCTCTTTAAATACTGAGCGATTCCTCTGCAGCTCTTTACTCTGCACCAGGGAGACAATGTGTGCTCCTCAGTGGGAACCTGCACTTTCCTTCTTCTGTTTTCCCTCTGCTATTTTGGTTATGGAGTCCCACCTCAGAGACTTTCTTGGCTGAAGAGTGCCCTAGAATTACTATGTAGGCATCTCATAGCTCAAACACAGAGATTGCATTTATTATCCATAAAAAGATAAGCAATATCAGACCTCAAGATTCACTGTGAGGCTGGAATGCAGCCAAGTGGCTATAGCTGTTTTGCCCTTAGAAGTTTTCAAAAAATAGTTTAAAAAGACTTTTGGAGGAAAATGAAAAGTTGACAAAGGTCATCTTCATAATATTTGCTTCTTGTCCTCTCTGTGGATAAAGGGGATCCCAAGGTTTATTGTCTCCTGCACTGCAGTGTTGGGGGAATGGAAGGTATGAGTCTGCAAGTCTCAGGCTGGCTTCTCTTCCCCATCTCTCTGGACCTGTGCTGATGTGCAAAACCCGCAGGCCTGCCCCAGGTCCCAGCTGGTCTTCACGAGCACACAGTTCATAGGAAAGTAAGCCGACACTTGACTTTAAGATTCAGACATTAAATGTCAATTCTTTTTTGTGGTGTGTTGGGGTGGGGCAGAATTTCTTAGATTTTCTATGAACCTTCTCCAGTTTATAGAAGGAAGGGTGGGCAGGACTAGGTGGTTATCCCGAAAAATTTCCTGATGAAACAAAAGGAATATTTCATAACTGACGGTAAGAGAGAGAGGAGGAGGAGGTGTGGCATCAGAAGCAGCCACTGACCTCAGTGGGGTGGAGAGACTGAGCATCAGGGAGCCTTCAGCATCCACACTCTCCCATTGAGAGCCCAGTCTAGAATAGAGATTTGATCAAGGCTGGGTCATAACAGCAAGGCTCCTGTGTCACCCTCTACTGCTTAGTAGAAGGGGTGCCTTATTTTTATTTTTTCATTTTTTCAGGTATGGACTAATTTAGAAAGATGAGGAAAAGAGTGGGCCTATGACCTGACCTGTGTGATCTCTGAATCTAAAACACAACCACACTAGCTGGCAGTCAACAAAGGAGCCTATAGTCAATTGCATTCTATTGTTTGCACAGGAAAACAGAAGCTTGAAATGCCTCCTTAAAATAGCCTGGGGCTTCAGGGGCCCTAAACAGCTCCCACCAAATAGCAATTTGATGAGTTAAGGGTAAATAGATCTGCAATGTGTAGTTTATATCGCCCTTAACAAAGATGAGAGTTTACAGAAGTTCACTGGGCAGTGATGTTTTAGAATATCCCCAAGCCCTGGGCACTGAAAGATTAATCAGGATATTTAGAAATAAAAACCTGAGTGTCTGCAGCTGCCATGCAAAGCACTTCTTTTGTTGAGTAGGTTTGGGATAGGAAGACTGCAGTCTGTTTATTATATCTTGCTATTTGCTGCATCTATCCAATGACCCAAATGCTCCATTTCATGCAGTTTAATCTCAGACCAAATGCCATTAACTATCTGAGAATGACTTCTTCTGATTTTTCCACAGTTTTCAATTGAAGCTGTAATAGCTCCTTTTTCCAAGTCTCTGACCAGGTACTGTGAGAAATCACCATGCTTCACCGTGGGAGAGACAATTGAGGGAAAGGCTGAAGCAGTGACTTCGGAAACTTCTATCAATGAAAAGAGATGATAAAAATAAACAGTTATGGGAAGCAGCATAAAGTACATTAAAAAGAAATAGTGGTCATTACAATTCAATAGCCAAACCCACAGAAAAAAAAATAAATAAATAAAAAGGAGAATAGCAAAAAGCTTATGCTGGGTGTTCAGAGAGTTAGTTTATGGCTTTGTAGATGACTGTTTCCTTAGAGTATCCCCACACACCAGCGAAGGCAGAATTCAGGAGATAACATGTGTGCTCAGTGTCACAGTAAAGAGACTGACTTTCATTTTAGGGAAATGAAGTTACCTCTCCCAAGATAAAAGAAAGTTTTTATGATTCTTGTTTGTTTTGAGTGGCTTTAACAGCACATCAGGAAGTACAGGAAATTTAGATAAATAAATATATAAAAACAGAGGGTCAGCAGGGTTTTCTTGAAGAAGACTTTATGGCCTTAAAAACAATTGCAAGAACACAGGTCCCAAGAAATGGAAACTTTGGACCAAGTTGCACTTTGAGCAAAATAATAGATGACACCACCCATTTGATATGATTCCCCATACAAAGCTCAAGAGGGCTGGTGCTATTGGTCGCTGGCTTCTGTCACCCAGGATCACTCGTCATCAGTGTCTACTCACACAGGGATAAACTGTATGGGGTGGGAGCTGGGCCTTCTGGTTCAAGGCTTGATCTAAATAGTTGCTTGATATCCAGGATGAACCATGGAAGCTTATTTTCCCAGAGCTTCTAAAACTCCCCTCTTTGTTATTTGTGCCATAGGTGCAGTAGGGCCTTGTGTTAAGGGAAAGGTCTGGTTGCTTCTCCTCTTCTCTCCTCCTATTCGTCAGCCAGGTGGCCCCCAGTGGTCAGCGTGAACCTTTACAGATTGGGATTCCACCCACAGAGGACTCTCCTGGCCACTTACAGGTGCAATTGTCTTCCCACCCCAAGTCTTGGTGACCTTAGAATGCAGACAGTGTAGGTAGCTGGACAGATTCTTTCTCCTGTACATACCTGATGGGGTTGTCTGTGGTTACATCAGGTGTAGATGAATCCTTCGTGATTATTTCAGCTACATGCATTGTTGTCATCGTTTTTCACCTCATGCTATTTTATTACCATGGGTCCTCCCAGGAGTTTTGGAGTGCCCACAGTGCTGGTAGGTAGAACTAGATTTTTCAAATAATAAGTTTCCTTAGTAATTCTATGGCATTTTGTTGCAGGCATTTGAAAGCATTGTTTTGAGACAAGGTCATATATTGCCAGAGAAGTTAGTGTTGAGACCCCAGCTAAGCCTTCCTGGGGTGGGATCTACTCAGTCAGCTCTTCCATGGAGGCCACCTTATGGCGCCATGGAATTCAGGTGTAGGGGATCCTTGTTTCTTACCCCAGTGGCCTTGGTGAATCCCACTGTTGAAATATTGTGGTAGGCAGGGCTGTAGGCTCTTTTCTTAATAGCATCCAGGAATCAGTTCTAATTCTCTCCAGCGGCACTCCCTAGAAGTAAAATGGGGTCTTGCCATTGCTTGACTTCTCTGGCTGGAAGAGACTAGGATCTCTAATGCTTTCTGGTAGTAGACTCCTCAGTGGCAGTGGGCCCTGGTCTCATTGTGTAACTGACTGCATTTGTGTAGGGAAGCTGGATGCATGTCATGTTCATCTGTCTTTCGGGGGTGAGAACAGCAGATCCAAGGTAATGGCTGAGCCTGGGGTGAGTGTTTACAAATGCAGCATCAAAGCCTCTGCCAAGGCTTTGCCAGCTGTCCCTCAGTCTACGTTGTCCATTACATGACATGGAGTATAGCTGTGGCCTTATCCGACACCACAAACTGGGTGACATAGGTAAGCGCCTCAGGAACCTTAGGTCTGAGGTGTGTCTCAATCTCTTTCTCCTTTCTGTGGACACGAGAGCTCAGATGTTCTAACATCAGGGCATTCTCATTCCCACTCCTTTGGATATCTGAATTATTGTGAGGTCTTTAGAGCTCAACTGTTTGTTGGTCTCTGGGGCTATTGTGGTGTTGTGCATTCTCCTCAGCCCCAAGTGATACACTGGAACCCAACAAGTGAGTAATAACCAGAGAGGAAAAGCTCCATTTGATGTTTCTTACTGTGATACAAACTCCCAAATTCCATCACCTCTGAGAAGCGGGGGCTCACACTAACCTTTAATTGGGTTGAGGGTTCAAAATCCCTTATATAATTTCCTGTTTACAAGTATTTGTACAAATCTCAGAGGTGATTGAAATACGTGTTAGATTTTTAGTTGATTCTCAAGTCTCTGTTTTCACTTGTATTATTATAGACCCCAAATGAGTTTGGAAAGGCTGGCTCCCTCAAATAGGTATGGTCCCCGCATGGATGCCGTTCCATAACACTGTGCTTCTGAATCCAGGTAAAGGGAGTGAGTGAGTTATCAGAATCATATGTAAAGCCTTTCCAAACTTTATTTCTTGTCCCAATTCTGTCACTTCCCCTTGTTTGTAGTAGATTTGTGAGACATTGAGAAGGTCAGATCTACAGAACAGGTAGTCAGTTGAGCATAGGGAAAAGGGAAAGTGTCTAACTGGGGAGCTGTATGAAAGGTAACAGCACTGACTAAAATGTAGGGAACTGGTGGAGAAGCCAGCTCCAGTCCATGTGCATAAACAGTTTAGGATTGTCCACTTGAAGAATTACCAGATGTGCCTTCCCACCGGGCAGTCTGTTTACACTCTCATGTGTTAGCCGATACACTCTGCAGGAAACAAGTCTCATTCAGTTAGTAATCATTGAAATTTCCATTTCCTGATCCAGAAAATGTACTTCTGGTGCCATTTCTGCTCCTAACTCCTACTCTACAACTCCAAGTAATACTGCCACTCCAAGGCTATGACCTTTTAGAAGCACATTTCAAACGACAGTTCAATCTGCAAATAATAAAGTGATGGGGATGATGAACAGGTCAAGACCAAGGGTAGAACTTAGTGTCAGGCCACTGGGGACCTTTCTTCTGGTTAATGGTGGTGTGTTGAATAGCAGCCCTTGTGCTGTGCTAGCTACAAGCTAGCTCACATTTATACAAAATGATATAAGAAGCATAACCAAATGCTGAGTTGAAATTCAGGTATCATGTGTTTAGGGCATCTCTCTTTTGACAAACTTATCAAGTATCTGTATCAAAAGCCATATCACAAGACGGTATTTTGGGCTGCATAGAATTCTCAAGGCAAAGGCAACAGAGAGGTGGGGGTGGGTTTGATGCTTAAGTTGAGTGTGATGTACATGTTCCTGCTGCATTGAGAACAGGAGAAGCGGGGATTTCCATAAATGCCCTTCTGGAAACCAAACACAAGCACATTGGGACTGAGAATCGACCAGCAGGGAACAGGGGAGTTCATGCTGAGTCCAGCAGAAGGTCACGGCAAAGTGAAAGTCTCGTTTCCCCAGGCTCCTAATCAGTGTCAGTCAAACCACACCGGGATTGAACTTTACTGAACGAGGAGCACTGTGAGTGTTGCTGTGCAGAGAAGAGGCTTGTTCTCAGTATTTACTCTCAACCTGGTGGAGGAACGGGAGGGGTGCTTTTACCTGACTTTTAGGGGGTGTGCACACACTCAAAATACTGTTCTAGCAGAGAAAGGGTTAATGGAGATGCCTGCGGAAGGAGGGATGCTTTCAACAGGGGATGGTGCCAAGTTAAGATTCATTTAGGAGCTGGTATCTGGTTTGGAGAAATAACAGATGAAACATTGTGTTTTCTTAAACTTATTGGACTAATTAAATCTTATTAAATTTCAAAGTCACCCACACATATTTCAAATATGGTTATAGAAATGGAATTTTTTTTTTTTTTAAATATGAAGGACTGGAAACAAGAACCCTGTGGTTCTGGTCTCACACCTCCTCGAGTGGGACCTTGAATAAATTACTTAACTTCTTTAAATTTCAGCTTCCTGATTTGTCAATAGATACACTAGGTCCCACCATGCTTATATAGCAGGAACGTTCACATGCAGGATCGAGGGGGTCATTTGAATGACAGAACCATACAAAGCTGAAAGTACATGTGGTTACGAAGTACTAGATTAGCCCTCTTAGCTGCCTGGAATTCCCTAATTCCCAATGAATGTACAGCTCATGAACACTGACTGTTACTATCTATTTTCTCATCAATTATCCAGCAAAAGTTTCTGTCTCCCAATGCAGCAGTCTTTAACCTTTTTGGCACCTGGGACCAGTTTCATGGAAGAGAATTTTTCCATGGAACTGGGGAGGGAAGTGGTTTCGGGATGATTAAAGTTCATTATATTTATTATGCAGTCAAACCTCTCTGCTAATGATAATCTGTATTTCAGCTGCTCCCCAGCGCTAGCGTCACCACCTCAGCTCCACCTCAGATCATCAGACATTAGATTCTCACGTGGAGATCACACAATCTAGGTCCCTCGCATGTGCAGTTTATAGCAGGGTTCGAGTTCCCATGAGAATCTAGTGCTGCAGCTGACAGGAGGTGGAGCTTAAATGCTGATGCAAGTGATGGGGAGCAGCTGTACATACAGATGAAACTTCCTTCCTTTGCCCACTGCTCACCTCCTGCTATGTGGCTCAGTTCCTAACAGGCCAGGGACTGGTACCAATCTGCAGCCTGGGGGTTTGGGACTGCAGTCCCAGTGGACCATCTAAAAGCATGTTAGTAAGTCTCCTTGCTGTTGCTTGCGGTCTGCACAAGACCGTGTACATTATAGGCATTCAGAAAATATTTGTTGATGCCTCATGGTGTCTTGAACAGAGAGAAGTCCCTGGATTTTGTGGCAATTTTGTATGTACCACTCTGCCATTCATGGGAGAATTGGAGAGTAGTGAGTCTGTGTGTGTGTGTTTGTGTGTGTGTATGAGTGAGAGAGAGAGAGAGAGAGAGGTTAATCATTCAATATAGCAGAAGACCCTTTGTTCTTTGCTTTTCTTCTAATTTGGAAAGATCATTCAGTATCTGCCATTGTTGGGAATGCTTAGTCAAAAGTGGGGATGGGAAAGAATGTGAAAGGACTCTTACAGAGTTATTTACACTAAAGGAAAAATAACTGAAACCTGTATTGTACTGAATAAATCTCACAATTGATCCAACATGTAAAACTAATAGGTCAAACAAAACAAAATTTTAGAAAAACAGCAAACAAATCTGGAATCTAGTATTTCTCCTATTAGAAGCTATTATTTGAAGCAGTGCTGTGCTGTCCAATATGGTAGCCATAAGCCCCTGGAGGCTGTTAGGCCATAGAACGAGGCAGGTCTGAACTGACATGTGCTGTAAGTGTGAGTGTAAAAAGCAGACTGTATTTTGAAGACTTTGAATGAAAAATAATAATGTAATATATTTCATTGATTTTTTTATATTAATTACCTGTTAAAATTAAAATATTATACATAGAATGAGCTAGGTAAGTAATATATATACATATATATATATATATATAAAATTTAATTTTACCAGTTTCTTTTTACTTTATAAATGTGGCCACAAGAAAATTTTTAATTATATACGTGTTTCACATTATATTTTCATTTCACAGAGCTGGTCTAAAACATTCCAAACCTGACCTTCAATGCTCAATAGTACAACAAATGCCTTTAATAAGTAAGTCTGCTTGCAAGTAATGTACAAAGGTCAGGTATATGACCCCAAATCACCAGCTGCTTTAAAAACATTGTAGATGGTGCTGGAGATTAGAAAATGAGGGTAGTTTAGTAGTAAACAAAAACTCTGTATGACCATCAAAAGTGTCATTTCAGAAAACCACTTTGCCATGAGACATGTTACGATGTGAAACACTTTTATATAATGGGTTAAATTTAAAATTTTATAAAAAAAAATCAGTGTGCCTTCCTTGGAGAGTTGAACTACGTTTTTTATAATAAAAGTTAAAATTATATTTTAAATTACATCATCATTTTTTATAAAATAGAACTTGTAAGATGAACAGCTATTTTAATTACATTCTTCTCCAGCAAAATCCAGGACTTAAAAAATATATTTTTTAAAAGTTATAGCTCTAGCATTTTTATTGGTCTGACTAGTGAAAAATGATGTTTTTGCTTTTTGCAGTAATATCTTGGGCAGAGCAATAATGATCAATCCCCGATGAATATAACAATGGCTCCAGGCCATCACTGGGGAATGGCAAGAACCTCATTTTTATAACTATGTTTAAGCACAATATAGGGGATTTTGTTTGTTTGTTGGCTTTTCATAAAAATAGCTCTAGTAAGTCTAGTAAAAACTTGAGGCAGATTTATCAAATGTATATTTCAGACTGAATGGCAGGATCCTCCGGCTCCTGTTTTCTGTGCAACTATATAAGCAAACTTCCCTCTCTCCCACTTCAACAAATATTTACTAAGCACCTCTCTGCCTTTCTTGTACTAGGTAGGAAAGACCTCAAGAGGGATAAGACATGGATACTAATTTTTAGTAACAATGAATTTCCTTTATAAAATAACTTTAAGGAACTTCAAAGAACATATCTAATTTTATCACCTCACTTTCCATTTGGAAGAATAGAGACCCTGAGTACAAAAAAAGAATTGCTCGGGGTTACAGAGGCTGATTTGGGGAAAGCATTGGAAGCCCTGTGTTTTGATTTCCCCATACAACGCTTTTTGATTATGGTATATCACTTTATTTTAGACAACTGCTTCTACAAGGACCAGATTCCTTTCGTTTTTTGTTATCCCTTGCTCTTCTGATGCATATCACTTATTTTTTTTCTCAAGAAATGCCTTTTTGTAGTGAAGGCAATAATTGCATTTGGAGGACTACTCTAAACAGAACAAACCCAAGCAGAGAGCAGCCCTGGGCCCTCTCCATAGATCACAGCTTATGGCAGCTCCCCAGGGGGAACACAGAAGCGCTTGGACCAGCTTTAAGTTTAAGTGCATGTCACCATGATGTACGGTGTCTTTGGTGTCCGTATATCATGAAGTGGAAAGGGTGTCGCCCATGGATGGAGAGCATCCATTCTCCTCTCCTGACACTGTGCCTTTTCCCCAAACAAGACATATCTGTGCTATTACAATCTTATCCGGGCTGGCTGGCTCCGTCCTTAGCTCATCTGCTGTGAGGGGCAGAGTCAGTCAGCATTCTGCAGAGTGAAGTTTTGGGAGGACATGCTTTGGAAAACAATGCAAGAGACATAGAGGTCAGAAATGTATAAGATTCTCTTGTATGTATTGTTTTCAGCTTCTTGTTAGCATCTCGAAAAGCCTAATTCTTATATGCAGAGAAACGTGGTAATTAAGAGGAAGTTCTCAAAAGTCATTTTTTCTGGATTCAAATCCTTGATCAACAACTTCCTGGCTGCATGAGTCAGGCTAGTTACTGAACACTTACTTCTTTGTTTTAGTTTCATTACTGCAAAAAAAAAAAAAAAAGAAAGAAAGAAAGAAAGAAATTAAATGAAGAATACCACTTACTTCATGGAATTATTGTGAAGAATTAATGAATAAATGCAAATAAAACTCCTAGTCTAGAGCTTGAAACTTGCATTGTCTTTAATACATGGTAGTTGTCATTATCATTGTTTCTTGCCTATGACTCTGTCTATGGTATCCTACGTGAAGTCATAAAATTGAGGAGTTGTTCTTTTACTCACCAAAAGAGCTTTTAAACCAAGAGGTATTTAAGGTCTGACCTTTTCCACACTAGCTAGAGAATAGAGAGTGAAACTCAGAAAGAGACAATTTAGGAAGAAGTTAATCCACTTACTACTTTTATCCATCTACCCATCCATCCATCCATCCATCCACCGACTGTCTTACTATCTTGGAGTTTGGTGGTTTAATTAAATGTGCTTGAAAACTTCCTGTTCCCTTGGTCTAATGATAGTTCTGCTTCTTCCTAATGGTCTAGGATTAAGAAAAAAGATGGGGCTAGCTCTTCCCATTTGTTTATGGGCAGCCTGTATGGGCATCTGGCCTAAACCTGTGTTTTAACTGACTTTTACTATATTAATCATACATGCATACATATACATATATGTGTGTGCAAATATATACACAGATATGCATATAATATTATATATTGCAACACATATGGGCCACGTTTTTGCCCTGGAAGAACAAAGTCATGAGGTTATCAAGGGAGGGGTCAGGTCTCCAGTTATGCCATGGTTCAGAAAGAGAACCTGAAGCACTACCCTAAATTCAGATTGCTACGTAGACCCCAGAGAATTTGACCCTGTCTCCTTCTCTTGCAAAGCCTTTGACAAAATGGTCGTTACCTACAAACAACCAAGTAAGACTACTTGATGGGGAGGGGCGGTTGTCTTTGCAGTGGGCAAAGCCCTGAGCCACCTCTCTGGTTATGCACAATGTGGAGCTATCACCCTATTTCAGCACTGGGACAGGTGCTTCTTAGATGACCCTGGTTCTCCTTTCCTTACGTGATGTTTTGAACCAGCTTATTTAGAATTTCTGTACCATTGGGAATTGAGCAGTATTTTTCATGTATGCTGATCTCTGCCAGGTAGGACTGTAAATCCCAAAGTTGGAATACCATTACATCCTAAATTTCTATTTAATCCAGTGACTAGCACAGGCTGAGTACACAATGGAGAATCTCCATGGTTGGTGAATAGATTGAATGTCACAATCAGAAATTCTGAAAAATTGAAAGGGTCTGCTGATTCTTTATCTTAGGTCCAATCTATATAGTCTAATTATCATCCTAATTTCCATAATAATCACCACAACAGACTTTACTCCTACCATGTGGAAATGGTGTTTTGTGCACTAATCTTCTGGTGCATTTCTTTGTGATTGCTACTTCCAGGTTACTCCGTCCACCTGCAAACTACCTGGGTAACAGAAGCACATAAACCTAAGCTACCACATATAGTAAACACCAACTGTTTTCTGCAGACTCAAGGGAGTCAACTAACAATTACTGATGCTATAAAGTCACCCAAACAATCTTTCGACTATTTTATTTCTTTTATAAGAGGGGGAAAAATAAAAAGATGGCTCTCTCAATATGCTGATGCTGAAAAGAGCACTGACGTTTGTTTTCTGAATGATGTTCGACTGTGAGTGCTCAATAATTAGAAATATTTAATGCAGGCAAACATCAGCAAGTTAAAATTGTTTTCTGCTTAAATCTTGTCATTTGCCAGAAAGGAAATGATATGTTAGACATGTTGCACTCTTTCTCAGTAGGATAGCAACTAAAGTGGCTTAAAATTGGATTCATTTATAAAGCTGGACACTATTAATATCATTCCCTGCATGATGGTAATTCATTTTACTCTGCTTTGTCTCAGAAGCGGTAGGGGCTCCATTTCTTATATTCAGTTTGCAGTCCTAATTAAGTATTCATTATAGAATACATATTTTTTCATTTAAGACTGGGTATCAAATATTTATGTGGTGTATTACACTTGTTTACTATTAGACCAATGTAGTGAGGTACTATACAAGTAGTAGTTATGTGTCTTCAACCTGTAAAATTAAGGTTTGGAAGAAACTCAGCTAGAGCAAATACCTGTCTCCCTCAGGGTTATTATTTCATTGACAGTGCACCAAATAAGCCAGAAACCTAACTAAATGTAAGTACACTGGTTCTCCCCATTGAGAATAAAAAGATGCTCCATAGACTCAGTGTAAAGTTGACTTAACACATGTAGAAGCTTTACATAAGATTCTACAGGACCTTGATCATGCAAACTTTTGCTACTAGAAGGTGAAAAGGCTAGACACCAAGGAAGAAAAAGAGCACAGAAAGGTTTAATTGAATAAAATTTTACCCCCAAAATGCAGGTAGAACACCAGGAGAAACTGTTATCTGACGGAATTTGTTAAATTGTGACTGTGTGTTGTAAGAAAGCTGTTACAGTGAGAATAGAGTTTGCAACTTTAATGGGTGAATCTTTCAGACTTGACTTGATAAATTATAGCACAAGTATATAACAGTAAAGATGTTGCATTTACATTTGGGAGCTTGAAGGACCCTTGAGAATTTGCTTTATTCAAAATTACATTCTGACCAACACTAGGGAACAATCACCACTTTCGAAAGCTGAATTTAAAAGGAAGGATCGCATAAACAAAAACAACTACAACAGCTAAGAAATCTAAGAAATGATCAAATTGGTATCATTCAAAAATTCTGTGATTCTCTTAAATATTCATATGTAAAGGACCAAAATGGAAACCATAGTGGAAACATGATTCCGTAACACTTAATCAATAATAAGGTGTTTTCTGTGTTGATTATGTACAAAGACCTTTGTTGTAGTTGTGAATGAAGAAACAGGAGAGAAAGGTGGGAAAGCAGGCAAAGTAATAAATTTTAGTTGTAAGTTACTCACCTTCATAATAGAGAGACGAGCTATAAACATAAACTTAATTAGATAACAATAGAAGATATCCGTATATGATGTCACAAGGTAAGGTATCCTCCATTGGCAAGGACAATGGCTCTCATAATTTCATAGGGGGGAGAGATTATACTTCACAGGAGTGGACTGAAGGTGCTGCTTAGAGAAGGAAGCCCTTCACCTGCACCTTGAACAATTATTTGAAATAAGAGCAAATGCATTTAGACAGGGGAGGTAGGTAAGCAGAAAGGAAGGTAAGTATAGTAATACAGGGCTTGTTGGAACACCAAATCCAAATTGACTTGCCAATTGCAAAGGACACTAGAAGAGCAAAAGTGAAGATGTATTGGTTGGGTTGTGCAAAGTCTGAATACCATGCTGGGAATACATAGCATGATAAGAGTTTATCCTCTAGAAAATGAAAAGAAACTGGGAGTTTTGAAGCTAGAATTAAAGTGTTATATTCAAAAAGACTTAGCCTGCTGCAGAAGTAATTAATTAATTAAGAAAGAGATTGGAGCAATTTTGGTAGGTTTAAATCATTGAAAGTTTCAAACTGGTGCTCAAATGAAGAGAATGAGGTGATGTTTATTTACTTCTTTATTAATTTCTTATTGATTGACATAAAATGTCCCACTAAAATATATGTAGTGCCATTATATAATGCCAAATGTGAATATTTCCCTTTAAATTTCATACTGTCTTATGATGAATCATTTGATTAATGACTATGCTTATTCATTGAAAAAATCTGTTTCTTTCTGCATATATATTTGACAGAACAAAAAGGATTCTCTATCCACTGTCTAATCTTTAGAAGATGTCTATATCCAAAGAAAAATTATAACATTGAGCTAGGTTTGGGTAGAATTTTCTTTTTCCAATTTTACAAAGTAGTCCATTTAAGGTTCCCAAGGCTTAAATAGCTTTCTTTTTTTTTTTTTTTATTTCAGCTTATTATGGGGGTACAAAAGTTCAGGTTATATATACTGCCCATGTACGCCCATCCCCTCGAGTCAGAACTTCAAGTGTGTCCATCCCCCAGACAGTGCGCATCGCACTCATCATGTAGGTATACACCCATCCCCTCTCCCCACTCCCCACCTCTGTCCAATACCCCATTGGTGTTATTCCCAAATGTGCACTTAGGTGATGATCAGGGAAACCAATTTGCTGGTGAGTACATGTGGTGCTTGTTAAATAGCTTTCTATAGATGAGGCATCTAGTTTACAACTTCTCACAATCTTTTCCTCTCTCCAGAATTGAGGGTTAGTATCTTTTCAAAGACTTGCACTATCTTCCATTAGGCCTTTTAATTATTTTGTTTGTAAGTTTCAAGGTTTTATATCTTCCCCTTGCTTTAAAACGTTTCGAATTTTCAATTGAATAAATATGGGCCCTTATAGAAATATCTCATCTAAACAACTGCTTCTTGGACTTCATATACGATGTCAAGTAATTCTCTCTTCCTTTCTTGATCAGATAAGAATTGTTCCTGTTTAATTCATGGAAGATTCTCCAACACTGCCAAGAAAGTCCCTCTGGCACCAATGACTACCCTGCCCCATTTTTCACCTTCAAAGGTCTTTATACACCTCAGCTAAATTTGTCCTCCAGGGCCTCTGCGGAGATGGTCACTTTACAAATTCCTTCTTTGACAAATTCTTCCCTGGGGAGACATTATGGATGTTGATGGGAAAAATGCATCTTTCCAAGATTATAGCCCACTCAGTGTGAGGCTAAGAGTTTGGAAACTGAGCGGTGCCTTTTAAGGCCAGAGATTGACTGAAGAGTCAACTGCAAATTGTTAGCTAATGTTTACAGGAGGGATGCACAATTAATAAATGCAAAAATTTTGCTTCACTTCTATTTCCAAAGTGAATAGGATGTTTGTCAAAGCAAGAAACTTTGCTTTGATTATAAACTACAGATAATGAAAATGTGTTTATGTTTCACAAATACATTTGATTCTAGTGGATCGTGTTTCCCATCAGGGAACCAGGTTCAGCAAATATTTTCACATGCTAACTCCTCAAATCAGGCAGAAGGCTTTAGTTGACTAGAAATACAATAAGCTTAGAGAATAGAGGTTTGAATAGAAACTAAGAAATAGACTTTATAATTGTTCTTCACTAGAATTTAAAAGGACCAGGATTGGATGGCTGTTTCACCTACTTCCAGGGGGAAAAAAGCTTCACAAATCTATCATCTCTACTTTCTCTTAAACTTATTAACAAACCATAGACAATTGTGGCAAACTTATCATCCCTTTATGTTGGACATGAAGGGCCCACATTAAAATATTTTTGACAACAAAATATAATTGCAAATAAAAAATGCAAATCTGGAGTAGGGAGAGTTTAGAAATAGAAGACTGTGTGGACATGTTTTAAAGATCAGAGCCACTGCACAGGGATTCTGGCTAAGAATTCAAGCCCACAGGACTTAAAGGCTTGTTACTCAGCCCCTTGGAGCATATCTTTCTACAGAGTCAAAAGAAATTGGCTACTAGAACTAGCAAGAAATGTTTTGATCAGAGGAGTGAGATGAATTTTCCAGGGTTAGATTCTAGAATGAGCTAAAATATACTACTTACACAAACCAAGGAGAGAGAGGGTCTGCCTGGCATTAAGGGTGAATAAGAAAGAGGACCACTTCTTTCCACAAAGGCAAGATGTGTTGCAGACAAAACTGAGCGTTAATGGTCACAGTCTCAATATCTGACAGTCTGAAAGTGGATATTCACACATTGTGAGCACTGTAATTAAAACAAAGACAGCAGAATTTTTTTATTGCGTATTTCCATTGCTGAATGTTTCCCTTAAAACTCTCCTGGAAATGATCCATTACCTAAGAAGGCATAACCTAGAAAGCAAAACTCCAGCCAGTACCCAACCTCAACCAAGAGAGAACTGAAGAGATGATGATGATGGATGGGAAACGGGGTGGTCAGTATGCACTGAGCCTCACTCTAAGGAATGTTCCTTTCCCGGTGCCCTCTCTGCTGCTTATCTGTCCTTGTGGGCCTACTCAGCAGAAGGGCTGCAAATTTCATTCACCTCTTCTTGTGACATATCAGCTCACCTTTGCACTTTTATCAGGGAGACGTCCAGAACTTGATTTAAGCATGCCGAAAAAGAAAAAAAAAAGTCAAAGTTGAAAAGACACAGAAATAAGGTGTTTGTCCTCTTGTTTCTCAGCAATAGTGCTTTCTCAGGGCCTGGAAATCACCCTTCATAACAAACACATACACATCTCCTTTTCTGCATGACTACAGTCAGAGATCTTGAGTGAGTGGCGTCTCTACTGATGTGCTGGGGCAAGAAGGAACAATCTCTGCTAATCCATGACCCTCCCTTGACACTTTATGGGTTTCAAGGCTGTTTACTTATAAGTCTTCAGCATTATTATGCATATATTCTCACAAACTATAGTATTGGAGGCTGAAAGACTTAGGTTTCAGTCATTTTTACTTCTCTCTTCAAATATATTTCTTCCTATGTCCCTAGATCTTTCACTTCATGTATTTCTCTCCCACTATTGATTTCTTCTCTATTTCTACATATTCTTTTGACTTTCCTCTTTCCTAGATTTCCACGTTCCACGGTTGAAAACAATCAAGTCTTAGACTTGTTCCCAAGGCTATTTTAAGATACTTTTCAGATTCTCTAGAATATTATGACTTCATTCAAGAGCGGAATGTAGGACATAGTTCATTGCAGGTACTCAATGAATACTTATCACCGAGGTTAGTCATCCTAGGTACTCATCTTGGCTCTAACAAGGGAGATAATGCCATTCAGAGGACTACTGAGAGCATTAGTCTATTGGCTTCTCCACATTTTGCTGCTGATAAACTAATTCCTTCTCCATTCACCAGGTCAGGTAGGGTTCCAAAAACACTCGTCCAAAAAAGGGATGTTTTCTGTGCTTGCCAGGCACACACCTTGGTGCTTTTATTTTTCCAATTCTTAGCTATACAGTTCAAGATTTATATTAGTGTGGCTGTGCTAGGCTCCTACTCCCTCCCAGTTGGTGGCTATTGTTTCTCTGATTTGCTTGCTTGGGATTTTTCTGCCTGTATCATGAAGTCCTCTGTGATTCCTTCTTCACTCTGCTCTCCTATCATCTTTAACTGTACTGTTCCATCAACACAGTCACAGAGATGCTCCCATGTCCCTGTTCATATGTTGCTCTGGAGTGATTTTTCAGGTTTTTTTTTTTTTTTTTTAATGAATGTGACTCATCTCCCTTACAACGTGTTTCCTCTATAAAACCACTTAAAATGTAAATTTCTTTTGGGAAGGTGGTC
Source organism: Eulemur rufifrons (assembly GCF_041146395.1). Lineage (NCBI taxonomy): Eukaryota > Metazoa > Chordata > Mammalia > Primates > Lemuridae > Eulemur > Eulemur rufifrons. The sequence goes on along the minus strand of NC_090987.1, from coordinate 28,211,804 downwards.
ATACCCCCATTATCCTTAGAATCTCCCATACCACCAGACAGAGTGCAGAAACCATGGTAAGGTGTGGATAATGCTATTAATGCCAGGTAGAGGAGTAATGAATTTCATTCTGTTTCAAGGACTGGCTGGATGCTCAGCAACCCTGCTTCTTCTTTCTGGACAAATATAAAATGATATTTCATGGTATCACTTGTACTTTAGCACTCTGTGGCTAGTCCTGGCCAGTGGCAGAAGCAATAGACATAATTTCTAGTCCTGGCCATAGCAAAGATTAGTGTGATCTTTCCATACTAATTGCTTTCTTTCTTCCATGGATATTACTGGAAGCATGGGACTTTGAGATGGTAGAATCTCATGCTGGTTCTCTGAGATAGTATTGTATCTTATTGGGGCGGGGGATGAAGCCAAAATGCCTCTAAAACTGCATCTACCTGAGAAACAGGTGTGAAATGAGCTTTTATTGTGTTAAGTTTGGGTTGGTTTATTATTGCCCCAAAGCTTAGCCCAGCCACACTAATATAAGGCTTAAATTGAATAATTGAGAAATGGAAACTATTCCTAAATAAGAGATGTGTCTATGTATACGTATACGTTAATAGACAGCGGTGTGTGTGTGTGTGCTGTATGCCACTGACCAATTCTTGCCCCCTTCCCACACCCTCAGTATTTTCATCTCTAAGACAATAGTGGGATTAGAATTTCCCTTAGCTTGAAATTTCTTCAGAAAATATCCTGATGCTTATCCAAAAGAGTCTTGCATTTTTTTCAGGTTTCAACATTTCTGAAATCTTTTTAACCTAAGAACAAAGCTCAGAGCTTGGACAGACTCTGATTTTAGGTTCATCCAAACCATCTCTTTGTTGCCTTTGCCCCCTTTAAGAAAATTCCAGATGAAAGCATAAATCTGCCACATGAACTGATTTGCTGCACAGCAAGATAATTCTTTTAAGTAGTTTCTATTATAGGAAAATTAATTTCAAGGCACTTCATACAGTTCTAGTAAAATCCTTCCGCTCCACGGGGGGCCATGAGCAACATTAACTGTGTGGCATTTGCTGGGTATGCCTCCTTATGACTCGGTGCAGTGAAGGATGTTTTTAAATTTTTTTTTTAAGTTGGGCTTTATGAAAATGCATTATTTTTTTTCTTATCCCTGCATGAACATTTAAGGAAAACTGAAATTTGAGATAATTTTATAAAGGACAAAATATTTTTCTCCTACCTCCTATAAGGGGATAAAAATTGTTTGTTCCAGTAAAACTTTGAAGTTCATTTACTTTTATTTAGATGTGTGTGTGTGTGTGTGTGTGTGTGCGCGCGTGCAGCATAACATTGACTCATTTGAGGACTTTATTAAAAACACATATAAAAGCCCCTCTGCTAATAAGTACACTTAAAAGTTTGAATGATCAACAGCAAAGGAGAGATCATTACCCAGTTCTCACTTATCTGGTTTCCCGCATACTCTCACAGGTGTTTTCAAGAGAATTACATAAACTGTCTTTACACACATTTCCATCTCAGTCTGTTTCCTGGAGAACCTGAGCAAAGACCTGTGACATGCAAAGTCTTTTTATGGCCTGGCTGCATTATATCTGAGCTCTGCTCCAGCAAACTTCTTAACTCATTCTCCTCCAAATATCATCAGCCTCTTCTCTTCCTGTTTTCCTTACTATGCTCAAAATAATTACCTCTGCTTAATGCACTTTTCTCTGACTCTTCCTTTAGCTCACAGGACTCACATATCCACACTTCAAGAACTGATTTATATTCTGTATTTTGTGTCTCTTCTCCTCCGATTAATGCCTCATTATATCTTTTCTCTGAATCATGTTGGAACTGGTATTGGAGTTATTTCACCTTATCATAAGCTGCTTTGTTAGAATAGACTGTAAGCTCTTTGGGGCAGATATTTTTGTTCTTTTTCTCCCCCACAACTACCAACTTTTACAGCGCTGCGTTCGTAATGATCTTTCAGTAGGTGGTTGTGCTTGTCTGTTTTCTTTGGGCTTATTCAACTGTGCTATATAGCTCATGAGTGTTGTGTTCTCATGAAGTGATCAGAGTCAGATGTACTTGTCAGAGAGAAGTAACTATAAAGGATAAATGTGAACAAAAGATACATTTCCATATTGTGCATTATTTATATTAACAAGCTATGCATTTATATTCTACAAACCAATTAATACACGGTAATTACTGTGGTAGTTTTTACACAATCGATGGTGTTAGACACTCGACAGTCTTCAGTGTTGATGAATCTCCTGGTTATGTAATGGCAGATTGTCCTCCGCAGGCCAAAAGCGGCTTGGCCGTGTGAGATGCTGCACTTCCAGATTTCCTTAACGTCAAATCCAAACCCCTGTGGGGTACATTGATTTCACTTTCTTATAATAAATATTTGATTAAACAAAATTAGCATTTAGGAAGTATTTCTGCAACCTTTTTCATTTGATTTAGTTTTGCAGAAACCAGAAAAGTTCTCTCTTGTGTTCCATTGCACACTAGTCAATAACAGACCGAAGTAAAAGTAAGGGTAAAGGAGCATCGTTGCTTTTGGAGGAATTCCTAACACTTCAAATATACCGTGTTTACCATTACATACGGAACCTACGAAGCATCAGTTTGTGCCAATGTCTACTCTTTTCTTTATGGCCAAGATTTTCTCAGATAACACAGAATTTTTTCACTACCAGAATCCCCTTCCTATTTCTCAGTGTCAAGTACTTAGAATCCTCTTTAGATATAACAAATGTTCCATTTGAAAGTACTACTTCCACCTCTTGGTCCCTAACGAGCTGGGTAACATTTTAAATAGTACTGGCTGCCACAGGATCATTATAATTCCAAAGTAATAAATATGTTAGTAGAATTGCTTGATTAATATTAGAAGTTGAGAATTTCTATTTTATGGGCTATATCACAAATACTAACCTTCAACATAGCTGGAAATATTTATAACCAGATTTTTTTTATTTCTATTCAAAGTGGAACCAGTAATAAAAGCATGGAAATCAAACATTATTTGCCTTATAAGCAGATCCAGAGTGGTTGGACAGGTTGTCTTTCTTAAAGGTTTTGAGTCCAGATTGGCTCATTGAGGTAACATATCTCTACACACCAACCAGATGTGTGATGTTTACCAGATTGATCGGTTCACTTGACTGGGCTTCTGATTTCTCTGTTAACAAAGAGTTTTGTTTAGATTGTTTCTAAGAACTTTCCCAATTCGAAGTTTCATTTTTCTACATCCAAGGGCTCCAGAAGAGGGAAATTGAGTGACCCAAATGGGAAGCTGGCATTAATGTATTAATCTCCCCTGATATATCATCCCCACCCTGCTTCCACACTTTGTCTTTCCTTTCCAAGTAATTGAGTCAGACAAAAAGAAACATCCCCTGTTTGTAGAATTGATTTCTGATTAGGTTTTTCAGTTGGTTCTATCACCTGCAAATGTATGTCTTCCAGGCCTGTGTTGTTTGTTGAATAAAGATAATCTGATATTCTTTGCAGGTCTTCAAGGAACAGGTCATGCTCTTAAGCCTCCTCCTCCCACTTCTACTCATCCACCCTTCCTAGGAAAAAGAAAATAAGGCTTTTAAAGGATTAACTTACATAAACAGCAGGGTCCTGTGCTAGAAAGGCAGGGACATTTCCAAACCATGCAATCTGACCCAGAAACAACAAAATACTGAAAAGACAAGTAGAAACTTCTTTTAATACTAGTTGACTCTTAGGAGATTTATCCCTTGTATTTTCACTCTTGCTTTGAGCTAAGGGTTAAAAATTGCTTGTAAATTAAAAAAAAAATCTAATTCATTGCTTGTATTTCATGTAGCTCGTTAGGTATATTTTTGTAGGATTTTTTTGCTTTAAGTTTTAAAAGATGAAAACTAAAATAAAAGTTAGTATTTTCTGAACTATTATTTTTATCACTGAAGGTTCAATTCCAGCTTATAGATATTGCTAAGGAAGAAATCATGATTAAAGCCTAGAGCAATGGCCAAGGAGTCAAAAGATGAGAAATCTAGTTTTAGGGACCATTGATCCAGCATAGCTAGAGAAAACCATTCCATGTTCTCTCTCAGCCTCAAATTCGCTAACTGTATGAAGGAAGGATTTGGATCTGGAAAACCTTTCCGGCTTTTACTGTGGCACAATTGTCTTCTCAGCCCAGCTCTGCACACTGAAGCGTGGGGCATGATAGGCAGCATTGATCATCATTGAGTCAATGATGCTTGACTTTGATGCTCCCAGCCTCCAGTTTCTAGTTGTACCCAGCCTTCCTCAGTCATGTGTCTTTTCCTAGGTCTGGAATATAAGATCGTGAACTAGCTTCTTGGGTTAAGAAAATATGTGACATTCAATCATTCACACCTGAGTATGAATCTCAGGCACCATGTTTCTTTCTTCTGGGATGTCTGCTATTATATTATATCCTCTCTGTGTCATAAGAAAGAAACATAAACATCATATTGCAGTAATTCTAAGTATAAGGAAACTGGTAAGGGTACAAGAGTGTCTTTCTCTGCTTCGGTATGGGTCCTTCTCTTGGGGCCTCTGACAATATCCCATTCTTAGATGCCTGCCTGCCTGTGATGTGAATATGGTTGCACTAACAACCTTGTAGTTACACTAACAGATTGCTCTTAAAATTCTTCATGTTAGCAATTATATGTATCAAAACAACAAGGCTTATGACTAAAAAATTGAGCTTTCACCAAGTATAGGCATTTCTCTCCTCTCTCCCCTTTCCCGTATTCCCACTGACGTTCAATGACTCTCATCCCACGTCAGATTAGATGTGGGATTCAGGGGTGTTAAGAGGATTCAGGGATATGATGTCACAGTCTGTAAAGTGTGGGGTGTCCCTGAACAGCCCTGCAGAGGAGGAGTTTCTTCTCCACTCCAGCCTTGCTTTCCCATTTTGGACATTTATAAATCTGCCACACCCCCACTCTCAATCAGGCTGTCCCTAATCACTCCAGGTCCCTCTCTCTGACAATGTCCTATATTTTAGACCTCTCTCTGCACTTTACTGAGCATCAGAAATAGCTCCACAGCTCTCTAGCACATTTAGAAATGTTTATACGTGTGACTCATTCATACCATAATGGCAGTAGCTAAATGGATTCGTCTGTGAAAGTTTCCTTCCTTCTTCCCTCTTTCATTCCCTCCTCTGCTTTCATATTTTTCTTCTTTCTTTCCTGCCTTTGTCTTTGTTTGCTTCTTCTCTTCTGCAAATATATTGGCTATCTGCTTTGAGTAAGGTGCTGTAGGAAACTGGTCATTATGGCAGCTCAATGAGAAGACCCTGAGCTTCACCCTCGAGAGAATGGTGACCTGCCAGCATTATTGATCCATTCAAGCAACAAGTATGCATTGAATATGTGCTAAATGCCTGGTAGCATTTCCACTGTTAAGCTCTTCAGGGTGGCTAGGACATTTAGAAAGTGGAATTGGTGGCATTCATGGGTAGAATTGCTATAATAATGTGCTCTTGCAGAAACCATTCAAGTGTTTTTTTTTTTCCAGTATTTTTTTATTTTTTTCAGTCAAATAATATTCTGTTAGATTGAGCATGTGCAAGCATTATAAATACACATCTTTAAACTAATAAAATTCCATCTCACTTTTCCCTTTGCCAAAATGCTTGAACAAATTAAGAGATTATTTTATAATGTGATTTTGGTCAGAGAGCAAAAGAATTGGGCTCATCGAACAGTGCCACTACAGAAAATTCAACCCTCTTTGACTTTAATACCAAAATCGAAACAATAAGCTGTCAATTTGGCCTCACCAAATTGACTTTGCTTTAGTAACAAGTAGAATAGATTCATCAGATTATTAAACATTCCCTTGGTAAGAACATAGCACTATAGAAAACACTAGAAAAAAGAAATTTCCAAATAGAATTTAACAGGATAGTCTTTCCATCAAGAGAAAACGTAAATGAAAGCCAGTTTTTAAGACAGAAATACCCATGATGGCTCCATTTGAAGGAAAGATGAATTGAGAATGTCAATAGATCAGCCAACATTCCAGCCTCCAGTGAGCAAAGTATCTCAGGGAAACTCCTAGAAGGCCTTGCACTGAATCTATGTTAGACCACTGACCATCCTGTTTGCATTCAGCTATAGCTTTAGACAAATCTTGCATTTATTTGACCAAATGGGCATCTCTATCTTCTTATTCATCTTTTAAAGCCAGAACTACAAATCCATTAGAAGAAGTGTTTGTCTATTATTACAAAATTAAATCATATGGGCAGCTATCTCTTCTACCTCTATGTAACTCTAACTGGAAATTAGAAAATAAGAGAACAAAATGAGAAAACAAATGTGATTTAAAGAAAAAATAAAATTGAGTGAGATGAATTAGTTTGTAACAAAAGAAAAATAAAATTGGAGTTTAAAGTTGGCAGTTCCTTCCTTCAGTTTTTCTCCGCCATCTAGACACAGAGGAGGTTTCCTCATTAATTTGTTTCCAGTCTGGATGCCTACCCCAAGGGCGTTGGAGTGAAGCAGCTTCTGATGAGTTAGAGGTGAGAGGATCATTCCCCAGGTCCAACTCACTGAGACACGAATGAGACATTCAGTTCCCCAGCCACCAACTTCTGAATCCAACACACTGTGCATAAGGAAGAGAGAACATTTCCCTTAATCACTCCTTATCAAACTGCAGTGTGGTTTATTGCCATGTCTATCAGGGGTGATTTGGTAACCTGTCTTCCCTCCCGGAACTGTGAGTCGACAGCATCAGCCCTCACAATGTACCTTATGGGAGCCAGATGTGGCAGCAACTATATTAATAGGAAACAGCTGTAAGTATGACTCCAAGACAGCCTCTCAGTTAATAAAGTGAGAGTGTGGGCTTTATTTCCCCCCAGCTTGAGGAGGTGACACCCAGATGACACCATGCAAAGGATGCCCACCTGAGGTCCACATCTCATTTCCTTTGGTTTTTGATGGGAGATCCCTACTAATGACGTCATAAAGACAAGGGAGCACAAGAATGTGGGTGAATACATACAAACCTTTCATCATGATGTGGAAGAAACCTTAAGAAATCTCATCTTAATACTGAATGGCTGCCTCATCTTTAGATATAAAGAGCATAGCACCATGAGTGTCTCTGTCGAAGGTATATGTGTGAATCTTGAAATGGTGTCCATTCCTCCATTTCTTTGTAGGCATGCACTGTGTTTCTCTTGTTAGTGTGTGTTAACACAGAATTTGCAACTCTGGGAGCAGTGGATCAGCACATAACTGTCAGTGCTGGGAAAACCAGCAGTATGGAACCCAGTGTTAGATCAGAGTTCTGTAACCTGGACAGTCAAGTCATATACAAAATGTTAACCAGTTATCGGAGTAGGTCGACTACAAAACAGAATTTTGCTTGTATGGGCATTTTACAATGGCATAAAAGGTGTATTAGTCCATTTTATGCTGTTATAAAACAATACCACAGACTAAGTAATTTATAATGAACAAAAATTTATTTCTCTAACAGTTCTGGAGGCTGGGAAGCCCAAGGCAAAGGCCTCCTTTCTGTGTCATCTCATGGTGGAAGGTGGAAAGGCAAGAGATGTCAAGAGAAAGAAAGGAAGAGGAGGCCAAACTTGGTAAATAATGGCATTTAATCCATTTATGGGGGCAGTACGCCCATAGCTCAAACATTTCCAATTAGGGCACAGCTCCCAACACTGCCACATTGGGGATCAAGTCTCCAACACATAAACTTTGGGGACACATTCAGACTGCAGCAAACGGTTAACACAACTACAATCATAAAACAATTTACTTCAGTTCCCAGAAATAGTAAAAAAAAAAATTCTACAAGCCAAACAAATTTTCCCATAAGAGAATTCCTCATATAGATTTTTCTGACTCTAAATGTGGAGCACTGCCCATGTCTAAATCCTCATGAGAATGACTGAGGGAGAGGTGATGCTAGCTACAAACTTCTTTGGCTTCAGTGAGCAGCTTCCCTTAGAACTAGATTGCTATTATTAATGACAATGATTTTCGTTTACAACACAATGTTAGACTATAATTATTTCCTGGTATAAATTGCTTACTCACTTCTTCTCCCCAATTAGTTGACCTATTGTTTCCTACATTTTTTTGGTAGTTGTTGTTGCTTCAATGTTCTGGATAAATAGCTTGCTTGTGGATAGAACTTTTCAGCAATTCTGATAGATTTTTTTTTCTTTTATAAATTGCTCAATAAAATTCGGGAACATAAAAAGGGCACTAGAGGTCATTAAGTGTAATATTTTCTCAAACTGTAGTTGATTGCCTAGTGGTTCACTCTAAGATTAAAGCTCTTGTACTAGTTTAACAAGCAGCAAACTTGATTGCTTGCTGTTTTGAAAGACTGGCTGAGGGTATGCTCAGGGGCTCATTATGTCAAAAATGGAATCTGCTGGTGGAAAGAAAGTGAGGGTACATACCCTGTAGTCTCCCTAGGAGATTATTAGCCCATTCCTCAAAATTAGGAAAAATATGTTTTTAAAGTGCTCTTCTCCAGCTTCTACATGCATGCCCATGGTTGATATGGGCATAGGAACAGATGTTGAAAACATAATCCCTGAATGCCCATGTCCAATCAACCAAGCTATAAAGCCATCAGTTAATGAGTCTTCAATGATACACTTCCTGATTGATCCTTCCTTTGCCATTTAATGTGAAAATTTTTGAAGAAAAATACAAGATCCTTTCTCAAGAAGAGATATTCATAGTAAAGACAGGATGCTACAAAACAGTATAAGATTCTGCAAACTAGAATTAGGCTGTTTCAGATCTAAATTGCTATGATAGTTTGGAAGGACACAGGGAACAATAAAAGAAGTCTTCCAGGAGGAGAGGGCCCATGAAAGATGGGTGGAATTTATTTATACAAAGAGAAAAAAAAAAAAGGACTCTCAGGCAGCAGGAAAGCACTGGTGAAACTGTACCACCTACTTCTGACTGACGGCACTGCCATGGTTAAATAGTATCTCCACGACTTTCTCCTTGTTCTTACTTCAAGTCCTCCTTGTGCTGGGTGAGTGAACAGGTTTCTATTTGCTGAGTTCATTCTATGTAATAATAAAATCATCTTGATCCTTAATGTGAATTAAAAAAAGAAATTGATTTTTAGCTTCAGAAATCTCGATTAATTGAGACCACTTAGAACTGCCTGGCAGTCTGAGATTTAAAAAAAAAAAAAAAATAGTCCAAAATGTACAGTAGCATTGGAAGGTGACATTGTCTCCATTCCTGCCTCTCAGGGCATAATCTTTCTTCTTGACCCACCCACCCAATTTTACCACTTGTCAAAATCAATTAATGCTTCCTTGAATTTTTTACTAACATAGAAGAAGAAAATTAAACCTCAAAGGTCAGGATATAATTCAAGGTACCACTGAAACCCTGAGTCCAAGATCACACTAACACATCACATAAACAAACAATAAATAGACAAACAAACAGAGAAACCATGAAGTAGACTGTGAAGTTAGGGTTTTCCTCACTATTCTCTAAGGTTAGGTAATAGTTACAGGTGGAATGGAACCCAAGTGGGAAAGACGATAGGGCATGGCTCTGTGTCTGACAGATTACAATGCATAGAAACCTTCACACTTGTTACTATTAATTCACACATATGTGGTGTCATTCTTTCAAGAAAATATTATTGAATATTTACTATGCATCAGATAATGTGCTAGATATATTTGGAATATAATAATAAATCTGACACAGTCACTGTATAGTAAGGTGGATGTAAGTACAATGCATTGTTTAAGGTTTATGAAAATAGTTAAGTATGCGATACAGAGAGATCATAAAGGAAGAAGTGATGCAATCCATTATGTCCTATGGGGAGTTAATGACAGTATAAATCATAGAAACTTCAGGGTGGTCAATGAGTAGGATTTCATTAGAAAAAGAAGTAAGTAGGAGGAAAAGTCTGCAAAACACATCTCATGTAAGTATATATCATAAGTGGAGGCAAAGAAGCCTGAAACAGACAATTGTACTGGGGGAATTGTGAGTGGTTAGGATAGCTGAACTCTGCAATATGCTCAAACATGCAAAATCATGTAAAGGCAGATCATTAAAGTTTGATATCATACTAACAAATCCCATTGTTATCAAATCATTTCATATAGTGATTTTTTTTTAATTTTTTTTATTTCAGCATATTACAGGGGTACACATGTTTAGGTTACGTATATCGCCTTTGCCCGACCCGAGTCAGAGTTTCAAGTGTGTCCATCCCCCAGATGGTGTGCACCACACCCATTAGGTGTGAGTACACCCATTCCCTTCCCCCCCCATCTGCCTAACACCAGATGAATGTTATTACTACGTGTGCACTTAAGGGTTGATCGGTTAATACCAATTTGATGGTGAGTACATGTGGTGCTTGATTATCCTGGATAGAGCTGGAGCCCATTCTAGTGCTTTTTTTTTTTTTTTTGTCAAAGACAATTATATGATGAGTTCTAGTGAATAAAAGAGATAATAGCAAATCTAATAGGACTTAGGTTGGAGTCCTACTCATTCATTCTCATTTTTTCTGTTCCCTGGTTGCTTCAGATGAATTAGCATATTTTGAAAACAATAAATTTATATATATTTATGTATTTTCTGCCCTTTCATCCATCTTGTTCATTTTTAACATGCTTTTAAAGTTTTTTATAATTTTAAGCAATAATAATTTTCTAATAATAATATTTTACCCCAGAAACATCTGCTTCTGTGTAAATGGAATAGCAGGAACTAGATTTAACCTAATACTGAAAACATTCAAAAAATTTTTTTTAAATGAACAAGATATACGCAAAAACTCATTTTCTAATCACTAGACATGAGACAATAAAATGTAATGATCTCTGAGAGACTGGAAATAGAATAGGTAAGCTCTGTAATTGCCCTGGCTTACCTCCCTGAGAGAGTTTTCAGGCCATGACACCAAGGAGAGGGGAGTGAAGCAGATCCTAGAAAAAGCCCTGAGTTGTGCAGATAGAGCTGAAAATCTTGAGAGGCCCAGGGAGCTAGAGCTCATAGGACATAGCGCTGAAAAGGACAGAGACATGTAGAGAGAGAGCCCTGGAGATCTACAAAGAATCACCCTCAAGTACTCAGCATAGTGTTGATCTGCACATGAATATGAGCACAAGGGAAAGAGTCATCCAAAAAATCAGAGAGCCTGGCACTGACACAGGACAGGGCATAGTCTGTTTACACCAGCTAAACTGGAACAGCTCATAATCTATGGGGCATTGAAAAAAGAAAACTAAGGAAGGGCTTGCCTTAGCAGTAGGAATGAATAGCTCTATATGAAGCACTGCTCCAGACCCACCTAACAAATCACCGAAACAGGACCTAAAGGATTAAATTGTTTTCAAGTAACAAAACCACATCCAATAATAAGCTTGAGATGTATTTACAGACATACAAAAATGTCCATCACTTAATAAGTTAAAATGCACACTGTCTGGTAGCCATTCAAAAATAGCCAGCCATTCAAAGCATCAGACAGGACACATGATGAGATGAACTGTCAATCAACTGAAGTCAACCCAGAACTGACACACATGTAAAACACTATCAGACAAGGATGTTAAGAGAAATTATCTTCAAAAATTAATTAAGGACATGACACATACTACAAAATGTCCCAAATAAAATTTCTAGCAAGAAAAACTTCAATATCTGAGATGAAAAATTTATTAGATGAGTCTTATGGCATACTATGAAATAAAGAGAAAACATGCAGTGAACTCAAAGAAATAGCTTTGAAAAATATCCAAAATGAATCATAGAAAAAATATTTTAAAAATATGGATAGCCTATTTTAGGTATAATTGGCATTCTCGAAGGGGAGGAGATATAGAGAGGCCAGAAAAAAAATTTTTGAAAATCTAATGGCTGAAAAATTTCCAGATCTGATAAAAATTAGGAACATGCAGATTCAAGAAGCTTAATAAATTCCCAAAAATGGAAACACAAAGATGTAGATCAAAGGATGCAAATTAGTAGATATGTAAGATAAAAAATTCTAGGGATCTAATGTGAAGCATGAGGACTGTTGGTAATAAAATATTACTATAAATAGGAGTCATATTAAATGAGTAGATTTTAGTTGCTCTTGACACAAAAACAAACAAAAGAAATGGGTATTATGTGAGACGATAGATATGTTAATTTGCTTCATTATAGTAACATTTTTTAATATTTATATATATGCTGTAACATCATGTTGTATACTTTAAAGACACACACTTGAAATTTAGTAAAAAAAAAATAAAAAATAAAAAAAACATGAGAAAAACAACATGAAAGCACATCATAATCAAATTGCTCAAAATTAAGAATGAAGATAAATCTTAAGCCAGAGAAAGAAGACATGTTATATGTAAAGCAACAAAAATAAGAATGGTAGAAAATAGCAATATCTCATCCAAAAACAATGCAATGCAATGGACGAGACTGTGGAGAAAAAATTATTAAATCATCAAAGCATAAAACAAACAAAATAAAACTATTTAGAATTCTATACTATATAAAAATATATTTTAAAAGTCAAAGGTGAAATAGATTTTTTTTAGATATACGAAAGCTTAACCAATTCATCATCAGAAGATGCATCAGAAGATGCACACTGCAAGATATTTTAAAGAATGTTCTTTAAGCAAATCAAAAATACCACATAGAAAAATAAATGTATACAAAAAATAAGGAGTACCAGAAATAATAACAATATTTGTAAATACATAATTTTTCAAATTATTAAAACAGATTAAAAATAATTAGTTAAATAAAAGGTAATATCATAGTGTGTGGTTTATTATATTTATAAAAGTAAAACTGGCAAATTGGACTTTAGCAAAAGTTCAATCTACTCTCTGAAAAACCCTATTAAGAGAATGAAAAAATAAGCTACAGACAAGAAGTAAATATTTACAAATCCTATTTCTGAGAAATCACTTGTATTCAGAACTCTGTAATTCAATAATAAGAAAACAACTCAATAAAAAATAGGCAAAATTTGAACAGATACTCCACCAAAAATTTAACGGCAAAATGAACATATGAATCTCAACATCATTAGTCATTAAAGTAAATTAAAACTACAATGAGGTAACAGCATATACTATAGAATGGCTAGAATTAAAAATACTAACTACACTTAGTTTTGGAAAAGATTTGAAGGAAGTGAAACACTCAAACTTTGGTGGGGGGATCTAAAATGATACAACCTTTTCAGCAAACAGTCTGACAGCTTCTTAAAAAGTGAAACATACATCTGCTACATAATCTAGCCATTCTACTTTTAGATATTTGCTTAAGGGATAAGAAAACTTATGCACTTAACTTGTACACAATCATTGGTGCACAAGTAGCTCTAAAAACTGCTAACAACCCGAATATTCTTCACCAAGTAAACGGATTAATAATTTCTGGAGTATATAGAATACTACTCAGCAATAAAAATGAATAAACTAAAAGTGAATGAACACACAACAACATGGAAGAATCTCAAAATAATTATGCTGAGTAGAAGAAGCCAAATAAAAACAAGAGTAATCTTGTGTGACTGTATTTATATAAAACTCTGGAAAATGCAAACTAATTTGTAGTGACAGAAAGCAGATTAGCAGTTGCCTGGGAGGTACATGGAGATAGGCAGGGGGAATTAAAAAGGAGATATGTTCACTGTCTTGACTGGGATGATGGTTTCAGGGGCATATATGTTAAACTTATCAAATTGTGCTCTTTAAAAATATGTAGCTTATTTTATGTGAATTATATTTTAAGAAAGCTGTTAAAAATAGTGCTTTAATGCTGCATTGTGCTTAATTATTTAAAAGTGTTTTTATAAACACTATCTCATCTTATCATCTCCCGAGCCTTTAATACGATAGCGTTTAGAATAGTTACTATTACTCTCCTTTTTCGGAAGAGGAAACGAGACCAGAATGGTATTTTGAACAAGACCTTATAGCCTGCAAGTGACAGGCAGAGAAAAATGTTCACATCCTCACTTCGTTTGTGTCTCCACAAGTTCTCAGGCTGGTTTGGAGCTCAAGGAATTCAGAAAAACCTTTCCAGTGAGCTGATGTTACCGGTCATTACTCTCACCCATCTTCCTATACATTCGGAGGATATTGGCTGGCTACAGAAAGTGAACTCTGAGTGGCATACACTATCCCAGAACTTTAAAGAACTGGTCTTATCACTGCTGCATGTTTTCCACACATATGCATGAAACCAAGCATCTCCCTGTAAACGGAGATGCATCTGGTTTGAGTTTCCTCAGACCTTCTCAGGTTTTTAAATTTATAAGACTTATCACTGCTATTCATGTCATAATTAATAGTCTCTTTCCCTCCAAATCTCCTATATTGCCATTTCTATAGTTAGGTAACTCCTTTTGTTCATTTTGTTTCTTGATGTCCTACATGTCAACTCAGTTTAACGTTTCTTAAAGATAAGAACAGTGAATATACTGTTTGGCTTCCTTGTAAAATGTTTCAATGGACCTCAATGTAGTGTTTTACTTTTAACGTATTGGCAGATAATTTTTACTGATGTGGACATTTATTTTTTCCAGTTTCTGTCCAGATATTTCATGAACACTTTCTATGGCCCTATACTTTCTCTTGCCTCATTCTCCTCCTGTGAATTACCAAGGTACTACTTATTCTTCACATGGAAAGAATCAATGTTGTCGGGTGCAGGCTTAATTTTTATCTCACACTGTATTTAAAAGTTATGTATTCAAATAACCTCACCAGAAAAAAGAGAAAGATAAAAATAATTTCCTAAAATAAGGCTAAACTAGTATCTATAAGAAAGGAATATAAAATAATCAATCTATTGGCCAGTTCTTCTAGCCTGTCCATGTATAATAGAAAAGCAGTTTCTAGAAGTTAATGTGAGAAAAAAAAAATCTAGTAATTTTGGGCCACACAGTTTAGTTCCTTTTCTTATTCCATCCTTGCTGCTATAACAAAATACCTCAGACTGAATAATTTGTAAACAACAAAAATTTATTTATCACAATTCTGGAGGTTGGGAAGTCCCAGATCAAGGTACCAACAAACACAGTGTAGGGTGAGGTTGCTCTCAGCTTCAGTTATGGTACCAGCCACTTGCTGTATCTTCATATAGTGGAAGGGGCACAGAGCTCCCCCATGAATTTTTTTTAGAGTATATGAATTTTAGGGGGACACAGGCCTTAGCAGTACTCCTAATAAACATTTTTTTTTTATTTAGAAATTTGGAATCTTTCAAAAATAATTGTCATGGGAGAATGAAAGTTCTTATTTAGGTTAGATTTTGCAAAGAGGCAGTTGATAACATGAACGATAGCACCAACAAGTCAGAAATGGTCGGGTTTACTAATCAAGGTCTGAGGGTCGGGATCCAGAGACAAAGCCCCTTCCTCTTTACATGAAATCCTGGGCCTGCAGAGGGAAGAACCCTTGCCAGTCTTATTCTATTTCTTCATTAACCCTTGCATACTTAGAAAGTGCTTCGCTGCTCAAGTCTCTTAGCACGAGTCCTTTAGAGAAATCTCTATGAGGGAAACACCACAGATTTATCATTTATGAATTATTCATCATTATCATTATTAGCTCTCATAATTCTAGCCATGCTGCTCATGTGCCTCTGTCTTTTTGCTTAAGTCATATAAAACTCAGCTGACAAAACACTAGCAGGCATTCCATGGGGAATGCTGGGGCCTGTTTTGGCTGATTATAGCTGCCTTCTACATCTAACACCAGTGATTTTCTGTACACATAACTTTGTTTGTAATTTCCAAACAAAAGTTTCCAAAAAAGCAGAGTGTATCAAAGCAATAGCTTGAAGCCAATGTGTATTTCCACTCAAAGAACTTGATATCTGAGCAGGGCTAGCTTCATGAGTGAGAATAAAACCCACTGTTCATCAATAGCCTATAGCATAGCAGACACAGCGACGATCAACTGTTGTACGATAGTATGGTAGACCATTTTTATGACCTTACGAGCATCAGAAGTTTATCTTCTGCTGATACCTTAAATGTCACTAATAATGACCCATTTTTTTAACTTATACTCATAAAAACTACAAATACCCAAGTAAAGTGTTCCATCTCCAGCCCTCAATCCATTATTATAAATCTGTTCATCAAATTATTCTGTCCAAACCAAGAGGAAATAGAATGGATTAAGAGCACAACCTCTCTGCGTGGTAGGAGTGAGATTTGCAACCACAGGATCCAGAAGAGCTGGCAGCAAGTCTTAACACTGTCTGCCCCACTGAGCTGTGTGCCTGGCTCCTAGATGCCCACTGGGATTCTTATAGATTTTGGAACTGATCTGTCAAGCTACAGGGAGAAGCAAGTTTCCACACAATAGTGTGAGCTTACTCTTAGGGGTTATTTCTTTCGCAACATGCCAAATATGTAGGGGCCAAACATGTGCATGCCAAAACATGTCATAGAGTGGATCGTATCCAGGTTACTATTAATTGGAGAAAAGTGTTCTTCAGGCCTTATGTTTTAGACAATAGGGAAAGAAGGTAGTGCCTATTTGTAGAGCTCTATGACTGTTTTAGCCAATTCAACCACACAACAATCTTGGAAAGTAAATACTTTTAAACTCTTTTTTAATATGAAAAAACAGAGGCTCAGAAAGCTTAACTGTCTAGATTTGTTTATTTATTCATTCATTCATTTGACAAATATTTATCGTGTCCTTATTAGGTGCCGGCCACTATTATATGTGCTAGGGATACACAGGTGGAAGGGAAAAAAAAGGGAGAATCTTTCTTCTGCCTTAAGTTTCTCTACCTTAAGTTTCTCTACCTTAAGTTTCCTGCAATATCATGGGGAAAGCCACAAATATAGTCATTGGCAGACATTTGATTGTAACCCAGTTCTGTCATTCATTTTTCCCTCCTTATATATTGTTATCAATCAGCAAGAAGTAAAGAAGTTCATTTATTAGAAAGGCCTAAGATTCATAATTGTACTAAGGCAAGATGAGGAATAACTACATCCCTCCATTTTCTGTGACTCCAGAGGACTTTTCTCAGTCTGGGTTTCCCCAGGAAAGGGGTTATTAATATTCAGGCTACCTTGCAACACTCTTGTATGAAAGGGGGCTGCAAGGTTGTAGAGCATATATTGAGATGTCCCAGGTCCTACAGTTTCTTGGGATGATGTAGGAGCTTTTCTTTGGAAGGGTCTGGTTTCTCTACCTCAAGCGATGCCCAGGTCTTGAACTTCTTTACGGCCAATTTGTTGCAGGGACTGGATTTCGCTCTATGTCTGAGCAGCAGCGCTGTGTGCCAGACGCCACCACTGCCACACCAGGCAAAGGGAAGACTCCGTCCTGCCACATCGCAAGGCTATTTTGAGGGCCTTCCAAAGCCCAGATTTCCTCTGAATTGGGCTGAAGCAGAGCTGGGACTGCCAGTAAATCAAGGTGGGGTTTGATTCTTGGAGTGAAACACTGGTGAGCCTGCTGGTGGGACTTACAGACGCAGGCGTGTTCATGCACACCCACGCCTTTCCTACACACACGCTCCCACACACAACCCCAGGTGGAGTGGGGAATTAGTCAGCAGAGGCCTGACAAAGTGCTTCCTACACATGCTGTTCTGTCAGGCGGCACAGCTTCTCAGGCTTCAGAGGTAATTACATGGATTTTCTGTCTTGTACTTGCAAAAACACAGCCGAGCACCACGCTGCCGCTGCTGGCTCGTCGCTGACAACGCCTTTGGCTCTGGCAGGCAGCAGGCTGCAGGAGAATGTTTACATGCTCTCTTTTAAGAATTCAAACCCCAAGAAGGCACCAGAGGTGCCAGTGGAAGGAAGTGGGGTGAGAATTTACATGAGGGGGAGAAGAGTTAGAGAGGAGATTCTCTTGGATATCCAAGTTAGACATTCCAGAGGAGAGAGAAGTACACAAAAATGGAGAAATTGCTGCAGAGAAGGCTATGATAATGCTGGTATTAATGGGTTTTATTTTCTTCCCCTTCATCCATCAGCATAATTACTTGGCCACTAATACCCATTTTGCTTTCAATCGATCCATCAATCAAGCAACAGTTGCTAGACCCTGAATACCGAAAATTCCAGGCTGGGCAACCTGTGTTTATGTATGTTGGGGGATAAAGCCTAAACCACAGTCCCTGCACACAAGGAGCTTAGGCAGGAGGTGAGAAGACAACTACTCATTTCAGGAAAAGGAAAGAAGAAGGTGGTCAGTGATTTGTGTCCAATGGGGTATGGAGGACAAACCGATCACTCTACCTACTATTTGAAAATGTTCCCCTTTCTGGTCTTTACCTTAATGGGGATTAGAACCAAGAATTGAAATACAGATACAGGAATACATAGAAAACAAAAATACGCTGAGGTGCTTTACCTTATTTTGAGCAAAAAGGGACAGGGCATAGACCAGAGCAAGGAGAAAAGCATCCGTGAGATGTGCCGTGTGCCTGAGAAATGCCACGAGGTATTTCTCGTTATGTAAGGCCATGAGGAGCAGGGCCTGAGCAAGAAGTTTTATGATGAGTGTGCGATATTCCATATGCAACTCATGTGCATACTGCACAGGAAGTCTGTGAGATGTGAGTTGCATTTGCTGTGTGAAGGGAAAACTCCAGACGGAAGCAGACTCATCTTCAGGTGGCAGAGATAATCCTGGCTATTACATCAGGTCCAGGAGACAGTGACCAAGGTTGGCCCTGTTTGGGTTTCTTAATTTCCTATTCTTATTGATTAAATGTGCATGCTTCTGTGTATTTGCCCTGATACCCAGAATGCTGACCCAAACTCTTTGGAAACCTTAGAGTCATCCATTGCATACAGAATTAATAAAAGGCTTAGACTAATGGATACATTTATGACTTTGCTACTAATTGGCTCTGTGACCTTGAACAGGCCATTTATCTTCTCTGAACTTCTTTTTTATCCTCAAATTCTTTGGACATTGTTAGCCCAACTCTAGTTGTTCAGCCATGGCTGGTGGCTCTTTCCAACGCCTACCAACCAGTTTCCTGCATTTCAGTCTTTGTGCCCCTGTCCAGGCCTTCACCAAAACTGTTCTCCTTCTTTAGTGTTTCTCATTCCCCCTTGCTCTATCAGAACATGGACACATTACAGGCTTAACTCAAGGCTGCCTGTCCCCTGTAGCTTCCACATCTCTTCCAGTCTGCATTTCCCTTCCCCTCTGAACTCTGAGAGTAATGCATGGTTCCAACTAGTCAAGCATCAGAGGCTGTGCAATGTTATTCCTAAATAGCTGTATTTGTGTTTGCCTATGTGTTTCTACAAGGAACATAGCATATTAAGGTGCTGGGTAGAGACCGACAAATTTATAGTTGATATTTTTTATTATATCTCTCAAGGGGCTGGATATGATCAAGAAAAAACAACTAAATTCAGTTTAGGAGATATTTGATCTGAATTGGGAAGGAAAAAAAAAAAGGAAGATAAGACAAAGACTTTAGGATTAGAAAGTATCCTTGTTAAATGACTCTTCCCCACCAGGTCTAACAAGTCCAGATTTCCTTTCCATTCTTTTTCTCTGTTAATTAACTTGTCTTTCTTTCTAGGGATTTTCATCCAGTTCTATCAGTTATATATATTTAAACTGTACAGACTGTATTCTTTTAGCTTATCAAGTACTTTATGCCTCATAGCTTCCTAATGATGTAGGTTCTATTTTATTCCCATTTTAAGGATGATAGAACTGAAGCTCAGGGAGATTAGGTAACTGGTTTAAGGTCACCTGGCTAGTAGAGGAGGCCAAATTCAAATCTAGGCCTTTCTAAGTTTGGTCTCATTTCACCACTCAACCTTCATAAATAAATTTAATGTATGTAACAAGCAAGTTAAGTAATTCTTGAATTAGACAAAATGTGAATAGGGGAATCTGTGGATTATACATTGGAAAGTGAACTGGAGTAGAGAGAATGACTTGAGTGATTTGGGAAAACATTAGCATACATTCAATTTAAATATCCTGTTCTACCCTAAAACAATTCTATCAATGGTACACTTGTGTAATATAATGATGTTTCTACTATGTTTAAAGTGTATAACAGAGTCTCTGGTGTTTAAATAAGAAAATAAGTAGTAGAAAGTTTCAAAAAGGTTTACAAAGAGAAAACAGTTCCTTTTCAGTGTTGTTGATAGTTCTTTCAACTCAGCAGAGTCCCATTTGTAGTACTGAAGAAGTAACTAACCTGAAATAGGCCTGCAATATTAAATCATTCTTCTACAAAAAGAATAATTTACAGGTGTGCTTACTATTTGCAATAACATTGTTATAAGAAATTATGGTATTTCAGATTCTCTCTTTCTTCTTGGAAAATTCAACATGAAAAAATATCAGACTAGAGCTGTAAGCAAAATTTTTGAATAAACAGATAGATGAGTAATAACTGATTTAACAGACTGGAGAGTCATATAACATAATTACGTCTATCAGGGGAAAAACAAAAAAGAAACAGGATTCATCCTGAAAAACTCAGTCAGAAATTGAAGTACCAGACACCTTCAAAGTTGGATAGTTTCAGGTTGCATTTGAAAATTTAGTACATTTTTTGGAGTTCATTAAATGAACAGAGACCAAGGCTCCATTTCATACTTCTTGCTGTCAAGAGACTTTTCCTCTTCTATTCAGAAGAATAAAGAAGTTTTACCCTTGAGAGAGAATGCACAACAATACACTTGACTCAGACATGGCAGGAAAAGCTGAGGGATGGAGTGAGAAGCCATGCTGAAAATCAAATAATTTTTTTTTAAAAAGCTCCATATAGAGAGTGGAATTCCCACTTCTACAGCTCTTTTCTCTTAACAAACTCCCAAAATTCTGAAAGCCAAGAATATAGCCTGTAGGCTGAAGACTGAGCATTACTCTAAAAAGAAACTCCCAGGCCAAGAGAAAAGATTTATGGATACTGAGAAAGATAAAGAATGAGACAGCCAGCTCCCCGTCATATCATACTGTAATAAAGCCTATCATTCAACAAGCCCTGCCTATGCCATGCATAGTTTCTGATCAGCTTATTTGGGCCTCACTCTTCAGTGTGGCTAATATCCAACATTCATCATTCATTTGTTTTATTTTGTTTTTAAGTAAAATATCTTTCATGAAAGACAAAGAAGAAAAGGGAAAATCAAAAAATATGATAAACCAAATGAAATAGAGACAAAACAAGAATCAGAAGAAAACTTCAATAAAACTATAACTTAGTGCTTCAGAGAGCATCGTTTATTCCTTCATTCAACAAATATTCATTAAGTGGTAGCATAAAGCATATATGCTAGTTATTATTTCAGGGACTCAAGATATGTTGATGAATAGCCCTTGCCTTTTGGAACTTATATGTGGTGAATAAAAGACAATATCTCACTCATGAAAACAGAATAGGATGTTATACATAGGAATATTTAGACAATAAACAAGAATTTTTTTAAATGTATAAGTTATTAGACAAAAAAAATGAATAGGAGAGTTGGAATTAAAATTAAGAGAATGTCTTAGAAACTAGAACAAAATTATAAAGTCAAAGAAAGTAGGAAAGAAAATATAAGATCATTAAAGGTTCAAACCAGAAAGTCCAGTATTCAATGGTAGAAACAGAAAGAGAGAAAAGAGAAAATAAGGAATGGCAGATACGGGAAAATTATTAAAGGAATAAAAAAATAAAATATCCAAGAACTGATGGACATATTGAAAGGTTTAAATGACACATTAAATCCAAGCCAGAACTCATCTTACTGAATTTTCTGAATACTAGGGTTGAAGAGGAGAATGGATAAAGAGGAGATCCCATAAGCAGGTAATAATTTGTCCCATATAAAGGATTGCAAAGTAGAAGGCACATGATTTCACATCAATAACAGTAGAATCTGGAAGATAAGTAGATATGCTTTCAAAAGTCGGAGGGAAAACTATTTCCAATTGGACTTAAATCCTGGGCAAGTAATCAATCAAAACTGAGGGCTGATTGAAGATATTATGTGTAGAGTCTCAATTAATTTATTTTATATTCACCTTTTCCAATTAGGCAAGTGGAGTATGTGTCTATTCACAGTGGAGGAGTGAAAACAAAAAGAGGATGATCTGATGACTATTAAAAATTGGCGTTAGTTTCAGGAACAATTAAAAATTATAAAAGAAGGGAAATATATTTATCCTATATAATATGTGCTTTGGATCTGAGCATAGTTTTAATATTGTAACTACTTTACACTGCTGTCAAACTGGTCTTTCAGAGAAAATCCCTTGCTCAAAATGCTTTACTTTGTAATTATAAGAAATCATATTTCATCTCACTATTTTTATCTCCCCATCCAGAGACCACACTTTGTATAGGATCAGTTACAGCTCCTGAAAATCTACCTCCTGGCCTTGCTGTTGGTGGTCCCACTGCCTGGAATGTCTCCCCCACTCCTGAATGCCATTGTGGTGTCTGTCAAGACTAAGACAGGCATCATCTCCCCAGGAAGCTTTCATTTACCCTTAGCAACACCTGGCCTGACAGGGCAGTTACATCCCCATGTGCTCCCTAATGCCTGTGCTAATCTTGCTCTTGGATCAATACTCTCACTGCAGGGTGGTTTAGTTTTCTTCCACTTCCAAAAGAATGTGATCTCCTGAAACGTGGGAGTCATATTTTATTCATTGATATATTTACTCTCAGTACTTAATATATGATTTAAGTTTCTAATAGTTTCTCATTTAATCTTTAAAACAACCTTAACAAGTGAGGGTTCTTTCACACATGACAAAGCTCAGAGACAATACATGACTTTCATAACGTCAAAACTTTTGTAAGTGGGGGCATCAGATTCGAACTCAGGCTTTTGGGAGCCTAACATTTTTCCTCTGTCGTGCTGGAATATACTGGATGCTTGAGTAAGGAGCCTTCTCCCGAAGTGATCTTGGAGTGGGATACCTCAGGCCTAGCTCTGATGTGACAATGTCCAGCTATATGGTCTTTAGCAAATTACTTCATTTTTCTTTTATAAGTCTCTTCCTTGGGTCAAAATGGTGCACTTCTCAGAATAAGCACCCATGCCTCTTCAGAGGCATGATACTCGTGGCAATGGGTGTAGAGTCTCTGTGAAGTGTCCACAGTATACAGATATGAGGTGGTGGGTTGTAATTTCTACTTTCTCTATGTTTGGATATTTGACCCTTAATTTTATTAACTATGGGCCTTCGTGCTTACGTTCTCCCAAGTAACTTATATTTTACCTTTCCCTACCATACACTGAAATTTCACAAAGGTAACATTATGTTTGTGTGTTATTACTTCTTGAGGGTTTTGATGAAAATAAAGGTCACTATTAATACTATCAAAGCTATTTAAATTATACCTTCATCCTAAACATTGCACAGAATAGGTAGAGACAACTATTAGAAAATAGCAAGAAACAAAATTAATTGGGCCAGATTTTTTATTTGAAAGCTTTTGTAAAGGAATCTTTAATAGGTGAGAACTAAAAAAAATTAAATTCTTGTTTTGATAGTATTTAATAGGGAGAAATATGTTGGAGAACAAAGAAAAGTCATTTTTAAAGACAAAGAAAATTTGACACAATATAGTTGAAAAGGATTTATTTTAGTTAAAAAATAGAATTCTCTCTATATTATATCTCTACATCCTATTACTTCCTTTTGATACTGAAAAATGGAAAAAGATAACTCATATCTAAAGAAACATTGATTCCAATGCATTTTCAATTCAAATAAACAGTCTTCACTCAACAATGAAATTTATATGAAAAAGAAGTATACTTTTTCTTTTTACCTCCTTTTATTTATACATCCACTATCAGAGAAGCCATAACACTGTCTAAACAACTGTATGCATTAACAAACAAACATAGATCAATAGCTATAATTTGACACACATGCACCGTTCTCTATGAAAACATCAATAGCCTAAAAGCTGAGTGGGCATAGCTGGAAAAAATATGCTTTACAGACACAATGTTGGCAGAAGATTAAATAACCAGATGTCAGGGAGAAAAAAAATTCAATGAAACTGAACACATATTGGAAATGTACAGGTATTCTGTAGAGCTAAACTGTTCAGGATTAATAATAAGAAAATTATCTTCTACTTGCAGTCATTCAATTACTGTGTGTGCAAATATTTTGGAATGGATGTTTTCTATTCAAATATATTATTATCTACATAAGGAGTCCTTTTGGGAGTCAAGGCAAAGCTAGCATATGAGTTGCACAATGCAGTCCAATCTGAAAACAATATCTTAAGTTGCTGTAGAACCTTTCATAAGAGAAACCACAGATGACTCGTGTCATTCAAATCTATAGCACTGGGATGGAGCAATGAAAAAGGAATATATAACTTAGTAATGGGCTCAGGCAGCTGAGAGAAGCCAAGTTTATGTAGAGCATTTGATTGAAAATAGATGAAATTCAAGAGTGTGTCAACTCAGCCAGCACCTACACAAACCAAAAAGCAAATAAGCCATTTGCCATTTTATTATAAGGCAATATGGATGTGGATAGGGCAGTGCACCAGGGACAGGAGCCATAGAACATTTTTATCATTTTCCAATGTTATTATATGAAATAATTCATTGTAATTACACACAATAGAAGACAGTATGTCTCCTGTGACTAATATTTTTTAAGGGGTGACTCTTGGCTTCCTAGCACGCGCAAACTGTCAGGAATGTCCACAGCAGGAGAAACTGCCGGTTTATCTCAGAAACCTTTTAATTCACTTCTTAAAAAAAGTGCTGTATTGTAAGTCTACAAGTATTGTCTCAAATACATTCGTAGGTCTATAATTCCTGAAATTGCTTGGAGAGCAATCTTATTGTTTCTGTAATCTTCATACAGAGAGAAAGGGGACAAAATACATTAAACCGATTCACTTTCTTATGTAAATGTTACACGTCAGATTCTGTCTAGAAAACGAGAGAATGAAGAGCAGAAATGGGCTGTGAGATGGGGTTTAATATTGGATGAAATTACAGAGGTAGGCAGAATAGAGAGGTTATCTTCCCAAAGGTTATCAACCCAGAGAAAAACAAAGCCCGTCATTCAGAACAGAGATATTGAGACGCACACAAAGACTTCTGATCAGAGCATGGAAATCAGGGTGGGGTCCAGGAATATATCAGGCTAGAGGAAAGGCAAGGTTTCAAGGTGACAAGTCACAGATTTAAGAGCAGAGATCAAGACAAGAACATAGAAGACAGGCCACTGAGATTGGGGTGGTATAAAGGGGGAATGTAGAGATTAATCTACATTAAAAAGTTACCCAAATGTGCATGCTCACTCTTCCTAAAGAGTGTTATGAGTGAAAGATTAGAAGATAGACAGATAGATTGATAGATAGTAGATGGATAAATAGCAATATTTTTATTATTTATTTTATCTTTTAGAGATAAGGTCTTTCTCTGTCACCTAGGCAAGGGTGCAGTGACCTGATCATAGCTCACTACTGCCTTGGACTCCTCCGCTTAAGCAATCCTCCCACCTTAGGCTCCCGAGTAGCTGGGACTACAGGCACATACTACTATGGCAAGCTAGTTTTTTAAATTTTTTGTAGAGAAAGGATCTCACTGTGTTGCCCAGGCTGATCTGGAACTCCTGGCCTCAGGTGATCTTCCCGCCTCAGCTTCCCAAGTAGCTAGGATTAAAGGCAGAAATATTTTTAAACTAAATCAGTAAGAAAAAAAAAAGCATACCAATAAAATAAATTGAGAAAGCACGGGTTCAGACATAGAACTATCCAATAAGCTTATGTAACAATACAAGCAAAGAAATATTCAACAAACTATGCTGATTTTTAATCCATCAAATTAGCTAATATTAAAACAATAAAAAAGACATATCACTACAACAATGCTGTGATGATAAAGACATTTTTTTTTTCAGTATGGTGTTTTAGGACTTTTTAGGAGAAACAGTCTAAGAATGTTGCATTCCTATTAAGCATTTCAAGAAATTCATTCTGCATAAATAAATATAGACTTATACAAAGGTTTGACCACATGCACGGATTTTAACATATCCACACAAACACATGCTAACATATAAATCATTCATCCATAGTTATCAGAGCATTTTCTAAACTGAGATTTAGGTTTCTTTTCGAGAAATTGGTGCACTGACATCCACTTCCTGTTCTCTTCATCCTCTGGCAGGTTTCTAAGGATATGGGGAAACGGAGAGTTGGAGAATATGGTCTCTTCCCCTACCCCAGCCCCATGGGCCAGTTCTGAGTGCCGGGGCAAAGCAGTCTGCAAAGAAAGTTTGAAACATCGGTTTGAAGAACAATGTTGTGAGATGCCAACTATAAGCTGCTTTACTCTACGTTCCCAGAGGCAAAGTTCAATAAGTACTTAGAGGAGCTGTGAGGATTGGGTGTGACGTGGTGGTGCTTTTGGATGCCCCACATTTTAGGAATGTTGAGGGATCCAGGAGAAAGGCATCCTATGGGAAAGGGAAGCCATGCTAATGGGGGAGGGCTGCGATCGGTACAGTAATAAGGCATTGCTCCCCGGGTCCTGCAAGGCACAGGTGTCACCAGGAGCTAACATGGAAGTATGGAAGAACTTTCCAGGTGGACGTGCATGATATGCCTGGGGATCCAGAGACAACTGGGGAGACCCTTGAAGGTGATGGTAGAAAAACATGAACCCCAAAGAGTCAAAATCAGCAAAAAAATTATCTCACAACTACCCCCAACTAAGGGGCCTAGCTGAATGCTATACAATTCCCAAGTTGAGGCCAGAAAAGAAATAGAAGATTCTGGACTAAAGTAGAAGTCACAATTTTCAGAATTCTTATGAATATTCTTAAATATGGAGCACATTGACTATATTCCAATATTTTCCCTTTTTTAACTGGCATGGTTGAGATACAACTACTGGGTAAAATGGGGATGTGAACAACAGGGCAGTGTTTCTGATGGATAAAAATGCTCTGGATCCACATGTTTCATTGGAAAAACAATTTATAGAGTCTACGGAAATGGGGAGTAGCCACCGGCTAGGTGGAATGAATCTGCCTCTAGGACAAGGAAAGCCAGTCAGAAGTGATAGCCGCTCACAGGCAGAGGAGGAGGTGAACGGGTGAATGCTGGCGAAATTACTGGGCCCAGTTGCCTGGAATAGGGCCAGGGTTAGAACAGAAACTCTGTAAAAGTTTTTAGTTAACTCACTCCTGGTGGCAGTTAAGAATGTTTTTTTTTTCCTTACCTATAGAAACCTGGTCTTAGTGCCCTGAAGAGCATACTGGAGGCAACTTTATCTGAACTCATGCCCTTCCCCAGACATACCCTCAAGGTTTCAAAACATAGCTAAGAAAAGAAATACCCAAATCTTAAATTACAGCTTAGAGGGGAAGGCACTTAGGACTCAGATATTAAGGGAAGGAGTAAAGAAGTATACACACACACATACACATTATAATAAGAATATATGATTATATAATATAATGACATTTAAAAATGCCAAGATCTAGTTTAGGTGGGAAAGCAACAAGTAGATTTTCAAACATGAAGAAATTCAGAGGGCTTAATACTTGAAAACAAAAATGACAACTAAATATCATAAATATAAATTTCGGTAAATTAAGAGATGAATGAAATTCAAAATGTTAAGGTGAATTTTAAAATTCATTAAAAATAATTATTTTATCTCAATAAATATAAACTAACCAAAATAAAAATATCACATAAATTTGTAGAAGTGGGTGAAGGGAGCTGCGACAAGAAGTGAGAATGTCAGTGCCCTTTTCTTTCTGGACATGGGGCAAATAGGTACTACAATAAATTGAAACATGGAATTGAAAAATCTGTTTTTCTTAACCTTAACAAAATATTTTAGAGAAATTGTATATCTTCTATCAAGTTTTTTTTTTTTAATTCAGCTTTTCTTACAGTTCAACTGTATCTTTTTCTTTGACTTAATTCGTGTAAAATGACATTGAATATTTTTCATTTAAAAAGTGGCATGCGTATATAAAGGACCCAGGGAAACGAAACCAACACCCTCTCATCCTTAACCCCACTTTCTAACCTTCTCCTTTCTTTCCTTCCCTCCTCCTTCCATAGCTATATACATAATGTAAAATGTTAATCTGATATTAGGTGGTGATTTTTAGAACATTTGCTGTTTTTTTAATTCTTCATTTTTTTGTATTATATAAATTTTACAGTGCATATGTATATTTATTAATATATGTGTGTATATGTGTGTGTATGTATACATCTGTGTATATACATACATATGTGTACATATACATACATACATACACATATGTATATACACACACATGCATATGATACATGCATGCGTGTACATTGTCCATGAGTTTTATCTAAGTCATTTGAAGAAAGGTGGTTCTTGGCAGTAAGCCATTTTCTGGAACACAAAAGGGTGGGTGAATTTTATAACCTTCCTGTTATCTAGGATCTATCCTAGGCCTCAGGTGAAATGCAATATTTTTACTATACACACACACACACACACACACACACACAAACATACACACATGTGTACAGGCATATGCATATAATATTTTACAAGAGGAAAAAAATCCCTACACATTAAAAGCCTTTTTAAAACAGTCAATATGAGGCCGGGCGCGGTGGCTCATGCCCGTAATCCTAGCACTCTGGGAGGCCAAGGCGGGTGGATCACTTGAGGTCAGGAGTTCGAGACCAGCCTGAGCAAGAGCGAGACCCCGTCTCTACTAAAAATAGAAAGAAATTATCTGGCCAACTAAAATATATATGGAAAAAATTAGCTGGGCATGGTGGCACATGCCTGTAGTCCCAGCTACTCGGGAGGCTGAGGCAGTAGGATTGCTTAAGCCCAGGAGTTTGAGGTTGCTGTGAGCTGGGCTGACGCCACGGCACTCACTCTAGCCTGGGCAACAGAGCAAGACTCTGTCAAAAAAAAAAAAAAAAAAAAAAACCAAAAAAACAGTCAATGTGAGAATAAGTCGAATAGTTCAGAGTCAATAAAACAAAAACAGGCCTCTGTTTCTGTTTCTGGGCACATTTTAGGCTTTGCAACACCCAATCACCAAGCTCCCAGGTGGATTCATTAGGAGTTGAGATAGATACTGTTTAAATAGTTGTTAACTTCTTTATGAAGATTTAACTAAAAGAGCTGCAACATGAAGTGCTTATTTCAGTGTCCAGAAACACAGGCTCTGGCCAGAGCTGGGGCAGACAGCCTTCCTCAGAGTACCCATGTAATACCGCACAGAAGTTGACTACACACAGCAGTTGACCACACTGCTACCTGATGAAGAATAAAATATATTAATTTATTTATTCCTTCTTTCCATCTTTTAAGAAATATTTATGAAATACTTCCTTTCTCTTGTGTCCAGTAGAGTATAAAAGTGAATATAATATATTGCTTCCTCTAGGGGTCTTTTACCTCCCTTATGATCATAAGCTGCTGGTGTGTTAATCATTTAAATAAAATACAAGAAAACAACAAAAATATGTCCCAAGATACTATAGGACAAACTAAGTGTATAGAAAATATGTACTATCAGGTTGAGGCAAGAAAGAGGATAATATATGTGAGACGAGCCAGCATGGGTCCTACGTAGTCTACCTCAGTGCATGAATGGGCTGAGTGGAGAGAACCGCACATGTAACTCCAGATTGCTGGGAGGCAGATTAAAAATAATAGGAGAGGAGCAGCAAGTGTACTAGCTAAGGCATCAGGCTGCCTTGTCAATGAAAAGGGAGCTCAGATAACGGCCCACTTTGGCTCACACCTTTCCTGACCCTAGTGTGCCATGTCCTTTTGGCGACTCACACATGCATGCATGACTATCCAAGGCTGGAGGCAACTGCATTGCCCTCCAATCCTAGCCAGCACTCTTCTTTCTCCTATCTCAAAGAGCCCAGGATAGACTCATTATCAGGCAAAATTCACAGACATTTTATCACCATATGGCCCTGCCAGCTCCTGCCTGGCTCCAGCATGAAAGAGTCATCATATTCATTGTGTAACTATCTTCATGTCAAGGAGTGTTGAATCTGTTATTCTTTACTTTGTCACTTGGCTGAGCCTTGACACCTTTTACCTTGGCTTTCCAGCTAACCCATTCTTCATCTTCCTGCTGAGACCTCTTTCTTTTATTTACTGGTACAACTTTGTATATATTGACAAGGAAAATTAGAATCAAGTGCAAATAGAAATGCCAGTTCCTATAAGGGCAGTTAAAAGCAGAGTGATCTTTAAATATGGTTCTACAACTTAATCAATATCTAATTAAACATATTCCCATATAATTGTCACTCTCATATATAGAATTCTATATCAACCAAACTCTTTACAATGTTTTTTTTTTCTTTCTTTCTGGCATTTTCTCATGATTAGTTAACCCAAAGCACAGAGAGATTAGTTGACTACACTGAAGTCACACAGCAAAACAAACAAAATAACACACACACACCTATATGTTATGCATCCCTGAAGTAAATCTTCTTTTATATGTTTACATTTTTACTGCTCCCATATTTACTCCACAATGTCCCTGCCCTGCCACCTATGGCCATATTAGGTTTCTTGAATTATAAAATATAATTGATTTTTTAAATGATGAATCAACTTAAGTATAGCTTTTTGAGGCTGATGCAAGACAGAAATACATTTACTGAGTTAAAAGTACATTTTCAATAATCATGTAATTTGGGTAATACTAAATAGCAAAAACCCAAGTTGTATGCTTCAGTTGAAAGTTATGATATGTCCTCATCCCCATATCTGCCCATCTTTGAAGGCCAACTTCAAATGTCAGCATACCCGTGAAGCATTTCCTATTTGCCTCACCTTGAAATGACTGCTTCCTCCCTAAAAATCCAATCATGCTTGTTTGTTTATTTCTCACAAGGCGTTTATGTGCATTGCTTATTTAGACAGGCTTTGTTCTTTTTGTAGCAACTTTAGCATAAAAGATGTTAGATCATCTTACACACCCATGCAATTCCATATGAATGTAATAGGCACCCAATAAATATTTCTTGTCTGTCTACAGAGCTCCAAAACTGCAGTTTAATTTTTCTGTTGAGAAAAAACAAATATTTTGCTTATTCAATGCCACAGGTCTTTTCTACTGATTTGACTCTTTAGATGCTGCAAAGATTTGGTCATAGATTCGCTGTTTTTAAAAGTTGGTCAATGTTTCTGATGTTCTCACAATGCATTTAGATTCTCGCAAGGAAGCGGGAATAGTAAGCTTAGCGTCAGCTCTAATCAGATACCTCTGCCTGAGAATGTCAGGCATATCAGCAACCTCAGAAGGGCAGAGAAAACAGAGAAATAAGGGATCACAACACTGGCTGACAGCACATGGTCTCAAACTATAAAAAGAAAAAATGCCTAGCACATCAGCTTATCTCCTTTTAGCCCTACAAGTGGCCCAGACCACCTGGCTTTCTGTCTTTTGTTTTGTTTTGTTTTCAATGTATCTACTAGTAGCCATTTCTTGAAGTTATTATTGTACCTTTCTCTAGCATTATCCTTTCATTTAGATCCTCTTGGTGGAAACAAGATGATCAAGCTTTTTTAGTAAGGAAAATATGGGTAAATAAGAATTCTATGACTTGAAACGAAGATACATAGACATCTCCCCTCTGGGAAGTAGGTGCATTTAACTCATGAAGTTTGCATTATAGGATATTTTCTTTCCTCTTTCTTTGTAATTCCCTGCTTCCTATACCAGACCAACTTCTTCTCTTTAATGCTCCTGCTGTAACTCATATTCTTTTTTTTATTTCAAAATATTACAGGGGTGCAAATATTTTGGTCACAAAAATTGCCTTTGCACCACCCAAGTCAAAGCTACAAGCATGCCCATCCCCCAGACAGTGCACACTGCACCTGTTAGGTGTGAATATACCCATCCCGTCCTTGTCCCCCCACCTACCCAATCCCTGATGAATGTTACTTCCATGTGTGCACATAAGTGTTGATCCATTAGTGCCAATTTAATGGTGAGTACATGCAGTATTTGTTTTTCTATTCTTGTGATACTTCAGTTAGAAGAATGGGCTCCAGCTCTATCCAGGATAATGCAAGAGGTGCTAGTTCACCATTGTTTTTTTTTTTTTTCTGGCTGAGTAGTACTCCATGGTGTCCATATACCACATTTTATTAATCCACTCATGTATTGATGAGCTCTTGGGTTCTTTCCACATCTTTGCAATTGTGAATCATCATCTCTTGTCAGCTTTTTGTTTAGTAGTTTAAATGGGTACCTGCCAGTGAGTCCCTCAGAATTGGAGACATTTCTCCTCTTCTCATTAATCCTTATGTACCTGTCTTGTATCTCAGCTCTTCTACATTTCTGGCCAGGTGATATGACAAACACAGATCTATAAATGAGGCTGGTATATTAGCCCAATGGTAAGTGAAATACATTGTAAAAGTCTTCAATGCATTCACATACATAAGGGTGGGGTTTTGAGAAAATCACTTTGAGTAAGGAGTTAATTGCTTTTGCCTCTCACATCTTATCACATCCATAAGTCCATGCCTCTGTCCTCGTATGGATTGAATGGAAGGGGAACCACAGCTTAGGCATAATCTAGGTGAGCCAGCAGAGAAGCGGTGTGCTCATGCAATGCACGAGTGCACAATCTTTGTATATACAGAGGAAATCAACTTGTTTTCTTGTTATTTTTTTCTGAATGTCTTTAAAGAAGTTATTTATAAAGTTACAAATTTGTGTTGCCCTGGAAATTAGTAATTGTCCCTCCCCTCTCTAGGTAGCACAAGTAGACATCCTGTATTTATTAACACAAATCATAGTTTCCTGATTTAAAAATTTTAAAATGAATCATGAGTCCTAAATTTTGGATTATTTTTTTTTTAGTGTTTCATGTGTCTTACTATCATTTACATTCATTGATTCATGAAATTTTAAGGCTGCAAGGAGTCTAACAGCCATTTAGTTCAATTTTCTCCTTTCACAAACTAAGAGAGCAAAAGCAATAATGGTTTTTTTCCAAGGTCACCTACTAATCAAATAACCAAATCAGATTGAAAACTAGTGGCTGTAGTATTGGGTCCAGTACAATTACTTGATATCATTATTATTTGAAGTATGTCTACCTTAAGAAGTTGCCTTTGGTGACATCATATAGAACATTACCACAAATATTTAAATATTAATAACTTTCTGCATCTCATCCTTCTAAAATTTACAGGTTATTGCAAATATTAATGGAAAAGAATTCCAAACTTGGGTATCAACTTGTTCAAAGGCAGGATGATCTACATATTCATACTAGCTTTGATAGCCTGGCATGTCTCCAGCACACAGTAAACAGACAGATAGAGAAGACCTTTATTCCAGATGCTGCATTTAGCAGGGTGGTATCTAATACATTAGAGATGTTTTCCCAAGTTTTGCCCTGTTAAAATAATTCATAATGATATCAAGGTCAGTGCAAGCTGAGGCTATTTGTTCTGTAGATACCAGACGTGCAAGGTAAACCTCCTAGGAGACTATTACAAGCCATCAACAAAACACCTGCTAAGGATGTAAATTTTCATTCTCTCTGTAAATCTTCAGCTAACATCTTTCATGGTAACTTCTGCCCATTCATACCCAACATTTCCTGACGCAGTCCTTTATGCGGACTTTAGCAAAGAGCATTTGCTACATAATTTACAAAGCTATTTAGGGCTTACATCTACCTAGGAGTTTCTGCAAAGGTAGAAATTGAATGTTTCTTCAATTATCAAAAAACAACTTCTTCTTTCTCTTCCTCCTCCTCTTCCTCCTCTTCATCATCATCTTCTTCTTCTTCTCTCCTTTTTTGTTTTTTAATTTACAAATAAAGATTGAATATATTTGTGGTGTACAATGTGGCATTTTAAAATATGCATACATTGAAGAGTGGTTAAATGAAGCAAATTAATATATCCATTACCTTGCGTACTTATTTATTTGTAATAAGAACACTTGAAGTCAACTCAGCAATTTTCAAGTATAAAATGCACTGTTATTAACTAAAGGCACCATGTTGTAAAATATGTCTCTTGAACTTATTCCTCCCATACGACTGAAATTTTCTATCATTTGACTATCATGTCCCCAATTTCTCCCCACCACAGCCTATGATAACCATAATTTTACTTTCTCTTTCTATGTATTCAGCCTTTTTTAGATTCTAGATATAAGTGAGATCATGTGGTATTTGTCTTTCTGCACCTGGCTTATTTCATTTTATATGATGTCCTCCAGGTTAATCTTTGTTGTTACAAATGACAGGATTTCCTTTTCTAAGGCTGAATAACATTCTACTCTGTGTGCATATGTGTGTGCCTCTGTGTGTGTATTCAGTTGACTACTGAAAAACATGAATTTGCGTGTCCACTTCTATGCAGATTTTTTTCAGTAAAAACAATTGGGCCTCTGTCTCTACAGATTCTACATTCACAACTGAAGGTAGATTGAAAATACTGAATTTGTGGGATACAAAACCTACTGATATGGAGGGCCAACATTTCATATGTGCGGGTTCTATAGGGCTAAGAGGGGTTCAGTACATGCAGATTTTGGTATATGTGGGATGGAGAGAGTGAGGGCCAACTGTATGTATGTGTGTGTGTATGTGCGTATGTATAAAAATATATATAAAAACATATTTTCTTTATCTCATCATCCATTGATGGATCTGTAGGTTGATTCCATATTTTGGCTATTGTGAATAATGCTTCAATAAACATGGGAATATAGATATCACATTGACTTAATGATTTCATTTCAATTAGATATATATCCAGCCTTGGGATTGCTGGATCATATGGTAGTTCTGTTTTTAATTTTATTAGGAACTCTCATACAGTATTCCATGTTATTCATGATTTTATTTTTTGTAGTGTCATTTACCAGTGGTCAACCATAATCTGGAAATATTAAATGGAAAATTAAAAAAATAAACAATTTATAAGTTTAAATTACACACCATTCTGCGTAGCATGATGAAATCTAGAGCAGTCCTATCCCCTCCTTCCTGGGAAATCAATCATCCTTTTGTCCAGAATATTCATGCTGTATATGCTATCTGCCCATTAGTCACTTAGTAGCTGTCTCAGTTATCA
The DNA here is from genome assembly GCF_041146395.1 of Eulemur rufifrons. Taxonomy (NCBI): domain Eukaryota; kingdom Metazoa; phylum Chordata; class Mammalia; order Primates; family Lemuridae; genus Eulemur; species Eulemur rufifrons. The sequence continues at coordinate 28,176,665 of NC_090987.1, read as the reverse complement.
GATGTAAAAATAAGTATGATCATGTGTCACTAAAACCACAAAGATTAATAGTACCAAATCCAATATATATAGACATGTACCCCATAGCTGCGTTTACTGATGGAGACATACTCTGAGAAGCACATCATTAGGCAATTTCATCCTTATGCAAACATCATAGAGTGTACTTACACAAACCTAGATGGTACAGTCTCCTACACACCTAGGCTGTATGGTATGGTCTATTGCTCCTAGGATACAGGTCTACACAGCATGTTACTATACCGAATATTGTGGGCAATTTAACACAATGGTAAGTATTTGTGTATCTAAACATATATAAACATAGAAAACGTACGGTAAAGATATAATATAAAAATGGTATACCTGTTTTGGGCACTTATCATGAACGGAGATTGCAGGACTGGAAGTTTCTCTGGGTAAGTCTGTGGGTGAGTGATAAGTGAATATGAAGGCCTAGGACATTACTAGACATTATCATTGACTGTACACTTCAACTATACTCAATTTGTAAACTATACTTTTCTTC